>NC_057813.1:259252590-259543844 GCF_018294505.1 Triticum aestivum | reverse complement strand
AAAGCCCCTTGCGGTGGCCAGTGGTGGGGCCCCTTTTCTCCGCAGCTCGGGGATGGCTGATGCGGGGTGGTCTATTGAGGCGGCAGTGGTGGGCAGGTGCAGGGCGCAGCGGCTCACGGTGACATGCTGACCTTAGGATTGGTGGTGGCGGCCATCTCCTCCACCGGAGGTGGTTAGCCTGTGGCTGGGTGTTCGGATCTTGAGATCCATCATCTGGTCACGACTGCGAGTCGGGGAGACATAGTTACCGGTGAAAACCGAGCCGACTGCGGGTAATGGCGGTGTTCTGTGTCGTTACCTTGATGAAGGCATCGTCTTGTAACTATTGTTGACCCACTCTTGTTGCTCCAAGGAAAACCCTAGAATCTGATCTTCCAGATCGGACGATGATGACATTGCAGTGTCGTTTCTCCCTTGGGGGCATTGTTTGTGGAGCAGCGCTAGAAGATAGAGGCATGAGGTGGAGTGTCTTCGTCTTGCATGTAGCTTCGATGGAGATGTCAAGTCATGTCTGGCCGACAGGTGCTACGCTGTGTCATGCCTGTTCGCCAATTGCTACACAAGACAGATCTTCTAGAGTCTTCGCGTATGGATGGACGAGCGCAGGGAGGTGGCGTCGTTGGGCTCCATGGTGGCATCGACAGACGGCCGGAGTGGTAAGGATGATGCGGATCTCTCTTCTGAATATGGGTCAGCGGTTTGATGATGATGACAGTTTCTAAAACATATGGATGTGGTGTACGCTTTAGGTCTGCGGCACCAACTATTGGTTCCGATACTCTAAGTGGATGGATCGGGGGCCACACCTGTTTTAGATATGGAGAATGAGAGTGCTCCACATTATCAAGTTTGTAGGTGTGAGTGGTGTCTTCGGGTGGCTTGATGTATGATCTTGTCAGACCTTTGTTGAATAATTAATAAAGATGGTTGTATGCATCAATTGATGCAGAAGCCGGGCTTTTAACCTCCTTTTCAAAAAAAACTTCTTTTGAGGCTTGTTCAGTTCTTTTGTGATCGTGCTAATCCTGTGGAAGATATGGGACACCACAAACTCTGTAGTCTTCATACAACAATAGCTACAACCGATTGATGTAATGCAAAACATTCTGGACGACCTAAGAGAAACTCTGGCCGCGCCCCCAACAGGACCCCCCCAGGCCACTTTTTAGCGTCGGCGCCCAAAAATCAGCCCAGTCGCACCCTAATACGTCCATTTTGCATCATGCTTTTATATCGATATTTATTGCATTATGGGCTGTTATTACACGTTATGTCACAATACTTATGGCTATTCTCTCTTATTTTACAAGGTTTATCATGAAGAGGGAGAATGTCTGCAGCTAGAATTCTGGCTGGAAAAGGAGAAAATATTGGTAACCTATTCTGCACAGCTCCAAAAGTCCTGAAATTCCACGAAAGTCATTTTTGGAATGAATAAGAATTATTGGGCGAAAGAAGTATCAGAGGGGGCCCACACCCTGTCCACGAGGGTGGGGGCGCGCCCGCCCCTACTGGGCGCGCCCCCGGGTCTCGTGGGCCCCCCGGTGGCCCTCCAGTGCCCATCTTCTGCTATATGAAGTCTTCTATCCTGAAACAAATCATAAGCAAGCTTACGGGACGAAACTCCACCACCACGAGGCGGAACCTTGGGGGAACCAATCTAGGGCTCCGGCGGAGCTGTTCTGCCGGGGAAACTTCCCTCCGGGAGGGGGAAATCATCATCACCAACGATCCTCTCATCGGGAGGGGGTCAACCTCCATCAACATCTTCACCAGCACCATATCCTCTCAAAACCCTAGTTCATCTCTTGTATCCAATCTTGTATCAAAACCACAAATTGGTACCTGTGGGTTGCTAGTAGTGTTGATTACTCCTTGTAGTTGATGCTAATTGGTTTATTTGGTGGAAGATCATATGTTCAGATCCTTAATGCATATTAATACTCCTCTGATCATGAACATGAATATGCTTTGTGAGTAGTTACGTTTCTTCCTGAGGACATGGGTGAAGTCTTGCTATTAGTAGTCATGTGAATTTGGTATTTGTTTGATATTTTGATGAGATGTATGTTGTCTCTCCTCTAGTGGTGTTATGTGAATGTCAACTACATGACACTTCACCATTATTTGGGCCTAGAGGAAGGCATTGGGAAGTAATAAGTAGATGATGGTTTGCTAGAGTGACAGAAGCTTAAACCCTAGTTTATGTGTTGCTTCGTAAGGGGCTGATTTGGATCCACTAGTTTAATGCTATGGTTAGGTTTACCTTAATACTTCTTTTGTAGTTGCGGATGCTTGTAGTAGGGGTTAATCATAAGTGGGATGCTTGTCCAAGAAAGGGCAGTACCCAAGCACCGGTCCACCCACATATCAAATTATCAAAGTAACGAACGTGAATCCTATGAGCGTGATGAAAACTAGGTTGACGATAATTCCCATGTGTCCTCGGGAGCGCTTTTCTCATTATAAGAAATTGTCCAGGCTTGTCCTTTACTACAAAAAGGATTGGGCCACCTTGCTGCACTTTATTTCCTTCCATTGCTTGTTACTCGTTACAAATTATCTTATCACAAAACTATCTGTTACCTACAATTTCAGTGCTTGCAGAGAATACCTTACTGAAAACTGCTTGTCATTTCCTTCTGCTCCTCGTTGGGTTCGACACTCTTACTTATCGAAAGGACTATGGTAGATCCTCTATACTTGTGGGTCATGAAGACTCTTTTATGGCGCCGTTGCCGGGGAGTGAAGCGCCTTTGGTGAGTGGAACTTGGTAAGGAAACATTTATATTGTGTGCTGAAATTTTCTGTCACTTGTTACTATGGAAACTAATCCTTTGAGGGGCTTGTTCGGGGCATCTTCGCCCCGACCAGTAGAGCAAAGAGTTGCTCCTCAACCTACTGAACCTACTGAAATTTTTTACTTTGAGATTCCTTTGGGTATGATAGAGAAACTGCTAGCTAATCCCTTTGCAGGAGATGGAACATTGCATCCCGATTTACACCTTATCTATGTGGATGAATTTTGTGGATTATTTAAGCTTGCAGGTATTCCCGATGATGTTGTTAAGAGGAAGGTCTTCCCTTTATCTTTGAAGGGAGATGCATTGACATGGTATAGGCTATGTGATGATACGGGATCTTGGGACTATAAACCATTGAAATTGGAATTTCACCAGAAGTTCTATCCTATGCATCTTGTTCATCATGATCGTAATTACATATATAATTTCTGGCCTCGTGAAGGAGAAAGCATCGCTCAAGCTTGGGGGAGGCTTAAGTCAATGTTATATTCATGCCCCAATCATGACCTCTCAAGAGAAATGATTATTCAAAATATTTATGCTCGGCTTTCTCTAAATGATCGCACCATGCTCGATACTTCCTGTGTTGGTTCTTATATGCTGAAGACTATTGAATTCAAGTGGGACTTATTGGAAAGAATTAAACGCAACTCTGAAGATTGGGGTTCTGACGATGGTAAGGAGACAGGTATGACACCTAAGTTTGATTGTGTTAAATCTTTTATGGATACCGATGCTTTTCGTGGATTTAGCGCTAAATATGGACTTGACTCTGAGATAGTAGCTTCTTTCTGTGAATCTTTTGCTACTCACGTTGATCTCCTTAAGGAGAAGTGGTTTAAATATAATCCTCCCACTGAAGTAAAAATAGTTGCACCTATTACAGTTGAATAAAAGACTATTACTTATAATGAGCCTATTGTTCCTACTACTTATGTTGAGAAACCACCTTTCCCTCTTAGAATAAAGGATCATGCTAAAGCTTCAACTGTTGTTCATAAGAGTAATACTAGAACATATACACCTCCTGAGAAAATTAAAGTTGAACCTAGTATTGCTATGGTTAAAGATCTCTTGGCTAAGAATATAGATGGGCATGTTATTTACTTCTGTGAACAGGCTGCTAATATTGCTAAATCCGATGCTAAGATACACAGACCTGTTGTAGGCATGCCTGCTATTTCTGTTAAAATAGGAGATCATTGTTATCATGGCTTATGTGATATGGGTGCTAGTGCTAGTGCAATACCTCATTCCTTATATGAAGAAATTATGCATGATATTGCTCCCGCTGAAATAGAGGATATTGATGTTACTATTAAGCTTGCCATACTATTTCACCAGTTGGGATTGTTAGAGATGTTGAAGTCTTGTGTGGGAAAGTTAAATACCCTGATGATTTTCTTGTTCTTGGTTCCCCACAAGATAGCTTTTGTCCCATTATATTTGGTAGACCCTTCTTGAATACTGTTAATGCTAGGATTGATTGCAAAAAGGATGTTGTTATGAATGGCTTATGGGATATGTCTCATGAGTTTAATTTTGCTAAATTTTGTAGACAACCCCATGATAAAGAATTGCCTAGTAAGGATGAAATTATTGGTCTTGCTTCTATTGCCGTGCCTCCTACTGATCCTTTAGAACAATATTTGCTAGACCATGAAAATGATATGTTTATGAATGAAAGAAGGGAAATAGATGAAGTATTCCTTCAATAGGGTCCCATTCTGAAACACAACTTGCATGTTGAAATCCTAGGGGATCCTCCTCCACCCAAGGGTGATCCCATGTTTGAGCTCAAACCTTTACCTGATAATCTTAAATATGTTATCTTGATGAAAAGAAAATATATCCTGATATTATTAGTGCTAACCTTTCAGAACAGGAAGAGGAAAGATTATTGGAAACTCTGAAGAAGCACCGTGCTGTTATTGGATACACTCTGGATGATCTTAAGGGCATTAGTCCCACTCTATGCCAACATAAAATTAAATTGGACGAAGGCTCCAAACTAGTTAGGGATCATCAACGACGGTTAAATCCTAAGATGAAAGAAGTGGTAAGAAAGGAGATACTAAAGCTCCTTGAGGCAAGTATAATTTATCCAGTTGCTGATAGTGATTGGGTAAGTCATGTCCATTGTGTCCCTAAGAAGGGAGGTATTATTGTCGTTCCTAATGATAAAGATGAATTGATTTCACAAAGAATTATTACAGGTTATGGGATGGTAATTGATTTTTGTAAATTAAATAAAGCTACTAAGAAAGAACATTACCCTTTACCTTTTATTGATCAAATGCTAGAAAGACTATCCAAACATACACATTTCTGCTTTCTAGATGGTTATTGTGGTTTCTCTCAAATACCTGTGTCAGTAGAGGATCAATCAAAAACTACTTTTACTTGCCCTTCCGGTACCTTTGCTTATAGACGTATGCCTTTTGGTTTATGTAATGCACCTGCTACCTTTCAAAGATGCATGATGGCTATATTCTCTGACTTTTGTGAAAAGATTTGTGAGGTATTCATGGATGATTTTTCCATTTATGGATCCTCTTTTGATGATTGCTTGAGCAACCTTGATCGAGTTTTGCAGAGATGTGAAGACACTAGTCTCGTCTTGAATTGGGAAAAGTGCCACTTTATGGTTAATGAAGGCATTGTCTTGGGGCATAAATTTCTGAAAGAGGTATTGAATTTGATAAAGCTAAAGTTGATGCTATTGAAAAGATGCCATGTCCCAAGGACATTAAAGGTACTCCCTCGTAGGGTGTATAGTTTTTGGCACGGATATTAAAGAATGCACATGGAGGGATAATTTCACAAGTTTTGGGCGAGATTAGACCTGACTAGTTGACATGAGAAAATAGAGGAGATTGCCTAATATAAGTAAATGTAATCAAATCCCTAAAAAAATTATCCAAATGAGTGGTGCAACGCAATACACCTTATATTTCGGATTTTTTTCTCAAAAATCTATACACCTTATATCAAGGAACGGAGGGAGTATAAGAAGTTTCCTTGGTCATGCCGGCTTTTATAGGAGGTTCATTAAGGACTTTTCTAAAATCTCTAGGCCTCTGACTAATTTATTGCAAAAAGATATTCCTTTTGTCTTTGATGATGATTGTATAGAAGCATTTGAAATACTTAAGAAAGCTTTGATCACTGCACCTATTGTTCAGCCACCTGATTGGAATTTACCCTTTGAAATTATGTGTGATGCTAGTGATTATGTTGTGGGTGTTGTTCTAGGCCAAAAGAGTTGATAAGAAATTAAATGTTATCCAGTATGCTAGTATAACTCTTGATATTGCCCAAAGAAATTATGCTACTACAGAAAAAGAATTCTTAGCAGTTGTATTAGCTTGTGATAAGTTCAGACCTTATATTGTTGATTCTAAAGTAACTATTCACACTGATCATGCTGCAATTAAATATCTTATGGAAAAGAAAGATGTTAACCTAGACTTATTAGATGGGTCCTCTTGCTCCAAGAATTTGATTTGCATATTATTGATAGAAAGGGAGCTGAGAACCCCATTACAGACAACTTGTCTAGGTTAGAGAATGTGCTTGATGACCCACTACCTATAGATGATAGCTTTCCTGATGAACAATTAGTGGTCATTAATGCTTCTCGTACTGCTCCATGGTATGCTGACTATGCTAATTACATTGTTGCTAAATTTATACCACCTAGTTTCACATACCAGCAAAAGAAAAAGTTCTTTTATGATTTAAGACATTACTTCTGGGATGACCCACACCTTTATAAAGAAGGAGTAGATGGTGTTATTAGACGTTGTGTACCTAAGCATGAACATGAACAGATCCTACGCAAGTGTCACTCTGAACCATATGAAGGACACCACGCTGGAGATAGAACTGCACATAAGGTATTGCAATCCAGTTTTTATTGGCCTACTCTCTTCAAAGATGCTCGTAAGTTTGTCTTGTCTTGTGATGAATGTCAAATAATTGGTAATATTAGTAGACGTCAAGAAATGCCTATGAATTATTCTCTTGTTATTGAACCGTTTGATGTTTGGGGCTTTGATTATATGGGACCTTTTCCTGCCTCTAATGGATATACACATATTTTAGTTGTTGTTGATTATGTTACTAAGTGGGTAGAAGCTATTCCAACTAGTAGTGCTGATCATAACACCTATATTAAGATGCTTAAAGAAATTATTTTTCCGAGGTTTGGAGTCCCTAGATACTTAATGACACATGGTGGTTCACATTTTATTCATGGTGCTTTTCAAAAAATGCTTGATAAGTATGATGTTAATCATAGAATTGCATCTCCTTATCACCACAGTCTAGTGGTCAAGTAGAGTGGAGTAATGAAGAGCTCAAATTAATTTTGCAAAAGACTGTTAATAGATCTAGAAAGAATTGGTCCAGGAAACATGATGATGCATTATGGGCCTATAGAACTGCATATAAAAATCCTATGGGTATGTCTCCGTAAAAAATGCTTTATGGAAAAGCATGTCACTTACCTCTCGAACTTGAACATAAGGCATATTGGGCTATTAAAGAACTCAACTATGATTTCAAACTTGCCGGTGAGAAGAGGCTATTTGACATTAGCTCACTTGATGAATGGAGAACCCAAGCCTACGAGAATGCCAAGCTGTTTAAGGAAAAAGTTAAAAGATGGCATGACAAAAGAATACAAAAGCGTGAGTTTAGCGTAGGTGATTATGTGTTGCTATTCAACTCTCGGTTAAGATTTTTTTGCAGGAAAACTTCACTCTAAGTGGGAAGGTCCTTACGTTATCGAGGAGGTCTATCGTCCCGGTGCCATAAAAATCAACAACTTTGAAGACCCAAATCCGAAGGTGGTGAACGGTCAAAGAATCAAACATTATATTTCAGGTAATCCAATAAATGTTGAAACTAATATTATTAAAACTGTAACCCCGGAGGAATACATAAGGGAAACTTTCCAGAATGTTTCAGACGCCGAAAAGGAATAGATATATGGTACGGTAAGTAAACCGACTCCAAAACAATTCTAATGGCATTTTTTTCTCCGTTTTGGAATATTTAAGAATTTAGGAAAATAAGTAGTCCGGAAAGGCCACGAGGCCTCCACGAGGGTGGAGGGCGCGCCCACCCTTACTAGGCGCGCCCCCCTGTCTCATCGGCACCTCGTGTGCCCTCCGGACTCCGTTTTCTTGCACGTTACATCTTTCGGTCGGTAAAACTTCATTATATAATCTCCCGGAGGTTTTGACCACCGTATCACGCAAAAATCTGTTGTTCTCGTTTCAAGCTGTTTTTCTCACAGATCTAGAGCATCATGATACGTCTCCAACGTAACTACTTTTCCAAACACTTTTGCCCTTGTTTTGGACTCTAACTTGCATGATTTGAATGAAACTAACCCGAACTGACGCTGTTTTCAGCAGAACTGCCATGCTGTTGTTTTATGTGTAAAAAAGAAAAGTTCTCGGAATGTCCTGAAAATCAACGGAGCGATTTTTTGGAAAATATAAAAAATATTGACAAAAGAATCAAGACCAGGGGGCCCACACCCTGTCCACGAGACAGGGGGCGCGTCCCCTCCCCCTGGGCATGCCCCCCTATCTCGTGGGCCCCCTGGACCTCCACCGACCTCAACTCCAACTCCATATATTCACGTTCGGGGAGAAAAAAATCAGAGAGAAATTTTCATCGCGTTTTACGACACGGAGCCGCCGCCAAGCCCTAATCTCTCTCGGGAGGGCTGATCTGGAGTCCGTTCGAGGCTCCGGAGAGGGGGATTTGTCGCTGTCATCATCATCAACCATCCTCCATCACCAATTTCATGATGCTCACCGCCGTGTGTGAGTAATTCCATCGTAGGCTTGCTGGACGGTGATGGGTTGGATGAGATTTACCATGTAATAAAGTTAGTTTTGTTAGGGTTTGATCCCTAGTATCCACTATGTTCTGAGATTGATGTTGCTATGACTTTGCTATGCTTAATGCTTGTCACTAGGGCCCGAGTGCCATGATTTCAGATCTGAACCTATTATGTTTTCATGAATATATGTGTGTTCTTGATCCTATCTTGAAAGTCTATAGTCACCTATTACGTGTTATGATCCGACAACCCCGAAGTGACAATAATCGGGATACTTCTCGGTGATGACCGTAGTTTGAGGAGTTCATGTATTCACTATGTGCTAATGCTTTATTCCGGTACTCTATTAAAAGGAGGCCTTAATATCCCTTAGTTTCCACTAGGACCCCGCTGCCACGGGAGGGTAGGACAAAAGATGTCATGCAAGTTCTTTTCCATAAGCACGTATGACTATTTAGGGAATACATGCCTACATTACATTGATGAACTGGAGCTAGTTCTGTGTCACCCTATGTTATAGCTATTACATGAGGAATTGCATCCGGCATAATTATCCATCATTGATCCATTGCCTACGAGCTTTTCACATATTGTTCTTCGCTTATTTACTTTTCCGTTGCTACTGATACAATTACTACAAAAACCCAAAAACTATTATCTTTACTTTTGCCATCGTAACCTTTATTATCATACCACTTCTGCTACTAAATATTTTGCTGCAGATACTAAGTTATCCAGGTTTGGTTGAATTGACAACTCAACTGCTAATACTCAAGAATATTCTTTGGCTCCCCTTGTGTAGAATCAATAAATTTGGGTTGAATACTTTACCCTCGAAAGTTGTTGCGATCCCCTACACTTGTGGGTTATCAAGACTAATTTCTGGCGCCGTTGCCGGGGAGCATAGCTCTATTCTCTGAGTCACTTGGGATTTATATCTGTTGATCACTATGAAGAACTTGAAAGACGACAGAACCAAGATTTTGCCCTCAACTACGAGGGGAGGTAAGGAACTGCCATCTAGCTGTGCACTAGATTCTCCTTCCGTTATTAGTAAGCCTGCGACACCTAAACCTGCTACTGCTATGAATTCTGATATGTCGCATGTTATTGATGATGCCACTTCTGCTATGTATGATACTTATGATGAAACTACTTCTGTGCGTGATACTACTTTGCCATTAGGTGAATTTCTTGATGAACAACTTGCTAGAGTTAGGGGGAATGAAATTATTTAAGATGTTATTATTGATGATAGTGATGATGAAAGTTCTCCCAATGATTATGAATTGCCTGTTGTTCCTGAGGGTTATCTTATGAATGAACAAGCTGCTAGAGCTATATTTTCTTGCAATGATAGATATGATCTTAAGAAATTATTAGCTAAATGGAAGCAGCAGTCTCTTAATGCTAGAATGAAACCTGACCCTACTTTTGCTACTTCACCTATTTGTGTTACTGATAAAGATTATGAATTCTCTGTTGATCCTGAGATTATTACTTTAGTTGAATCTGATCCTTTTTATGGCCTTGAATCTGAAATTGTTGTGGCACATCTTACAAAGTTAAATGATATAGCCACCCTGTTTACTAATGATGAGAAGTCTTGCTATTATTATATCCTTAAGATATTTCTGTTCTCATTAAAGGGTGATGCTAAGACTTGGTATAATTCTCTTGCTCCTGGTTGTGTGCGTAGTCCCCAGGATATGATTTATTACTTCTCTGCTAAATATTTCCCTGCTCATAAGAAACAAGCTGCCTTGCAGGAAATATATAATTTTGTGCAAATCAAAGAAGAGAGTCTCCCACAAGCTTGGGGAGGCTTCTCCGGTTACTTAATGCTTTGCCTGATCATCCTCTCAAGAAAAATGAAATACTTGATATCTTTTATAATGGACTAACCGATGCTTCCAAGGACTACTTGGATAGTTGTGTTGGTTGTGTTTTCAAGCAAAGAACAGTCGACGAAGCTGAATTACTATTGAATAATATGTTGACTAATGAAAATAATTGGACTCTTCCTGAGCCAATTCCTGAAGAAAATCCTAAACCAATTGAGCCAACTCCTGAGCCTATTCCTAAAGCCACTCCGAAGAAGGGAGGTGTTTTATTTCTTAGTCCTGAAGATATGCAAGAGGCAAAGAAATCAATGAAAGAAAAAGGTATTAAAGCTGAAGATGTTAAGAATTTACCTCCCATTGAAGAAATACATGGTCTTAATATACCGCCTGTTGAAGAACCACATTGTCTTGATAACCCGACACAGGTAGTAAAGGTAAATTCTCTCTATAGATATGATAAAGTTGAAATCCCCTCTACTAAATTTCATAGCCCATGCTTAGATGAATTTGATGACTTTATGGCTAGACAAGAAAGTTTTGATGCTTATGTTGGTAGAGAGTTAAAGAATAATGCTTTCGAGATAGGACGCGTGAGCAATAATATGGCTAGAGTTAAAGGTGAACTTAAACTCATTAGAAAATATACTTCTATGGTTGCTACTCAAGCTGAGCAAGCACTTAAAGCTCAAAATGATTTGCTTGAGGAATTAAGTAATAAAAATGACTTTGCTGTTAGAGTGGCTACTAGAACTGGTAGAATGACTCAGGAACCTTTGTATCCTGAAGGCCACCCTAAGAGAATCGAGCAAGATTCTCAGAGAAACAATTTAGAGGCACCTAGTTCTTATAAAAAGAAGAAAAAGAGAAATGATAGAACTTTGCATGCTTCTAGTGAACCGACTGTAGACACACCTGAAAATCCTAATGATATTTCTATCTCTGATGCTGAAACACAATCAGGTGATGAACATGAGCCTAGTGATAATGTTAATGATAATGTTCATGTTGATGCTCAACCTAGCAAAAACAATGATGTAGAGATTGAACCTGATGTTGATCTTGATAACCCACAATCAAAGAATCAACGTTATGACAAGAGAGATTTTGTTGCTAGGAAGCACGGTAGAGAAATAGAACCATGGGTTCAGAAACCCATGCCCTTTCCTCCTAAACCATCCAACACAAAGGATGATGAGGATTTTGAGCGCTTTGCTGAAATGATTAGACCTATTTTCTTACGTATGCGCTTAACTGATATGCTGAAAGTAAATCTTTATGCTAAATATATGAAGGATATCATTACAAATAAAAGAAAGATACCAGAAGCTGAAATTTCCACCATGCTTGCTAATTACACTTTTAAGGGTGGAATACCAAAGAAACTTGAAGATCCGGGTGTCCCAACTATACCATGCTCCACTAAAAGAAATTATGTTAGAACTGCTTTATGTGATCTAGGAGCCGGTGTTAGTGTTATGCCTCTCTCTTTATATCGTAGACTTGAATTGAATAAGTTGACACCTATTGAAATATATTTGCAAATGGCTGATAAATCAACTGCTATACCTGTCGTTATTTGTGAGGATGTGCCTGTTGTGGTTGCAAATGTCACTATCTTAATGGACTTTGTTATTCTTGATATTCCCGAGGACGATAGTATGTCTATTATCCTTGGTAGACCTTTTCTTAATACTGCAGGGGCCGTTATTGATTGCACCAAAGGCAATGTCACTTTTCATGTTAATGGTAATGAGCATACGGTACACTTTTCGAGGAAACAATCTCAAGTTCATAGCATCAATTCTATTGGAAAAGTTCCAACTATTATTATTGGAGGTTTTGAATTTCCTCTCCCTACTGCAAAGAAAAAGTATGATATTCTTATTATTGGGGATTTTCATATCCCCGTTGAGGTAACTTAGTGTTATTCGAAATTTCTCCGGTTCCGTGTTATTCGGAATGAGTTTGTTAACAAGACTTGATCAACCTTGTTAGTGGATTCATTTTGATGATCATGAGATGGATGAAACTAGAAGGCAGAACCTTCTGTACCTTCTTTTTACTTTCTGTTATTTAGGATAAATAAAGCAAAAATAGTATTATCTGTCTGTTTTCTGAATTATCTGTGCATTAAAAATATCCCGAAAATAAAAGTGCTCCAAATGCACTTCAAATTTAGTATGATTTTTTATGGAATATTTGAGGATTTTAGGCACTGAAAATACTGCAGGAGGGGCAAGCACCAGGCCACAAGAGTGGAGGGCAGGCCCACCCCACCTGGGCGCGCCCCCCTGTCTCGTGGGCCCCTAGTGCCCCCCTCCACTTATGCCAGCACCCACACACTTCAACTTCTACCCAAAAAAATCCCCATCTAGCTCAAGCACGAGTTCTAGCTCATTTTGCTGCAATTTTCGATCTCCTTGCTCAAAGCTCCATTCATAAAACTGCTTTGGGAGATTGTTGCTTGGTATGTGACTCCTCCATTGGTCCAATTAGTTTTTGTTCTAGTGCTTTATTCATTGCAAATTTTTGCTGCATAGGTGACCATGTTCTTGAGCTTGCATGTTAAATTTATGAGGTCCCAAGCAATTCTAATGAATGATATAGGCTCTAGGCACTTGTAGGAGTAGTTGCTACCAATCTTGTTTAGTTTTATTCACTTTTATTTTGAAGTTACTAAAATTTCAGAAATATTTCGGAAAAAGAATTATGCTTAGAAGAATGTACCAAGGTGGCTCCTCGGTGAAGAAAGGGCCCAGGATTGCCACACGTGAGCATGATGTTGAATTACCGAGGGACGCGCATGTACGAGCTTGTGAGTGGCCATCCGATAATTTTATGGTCGAAGCAGGCTTGAAGGAGGAATTTGACGCGTATGTGCGTAATGCCGAGCTGGAGGGTTTCTTACAAGATAAGTGTCTGCAGTACTATCAATTGACTGATTCTTTTGTGCGGAGGTTTAAATATAACTGTGTGTGTAATTCTCCTAGTGTCATATTTGATATTTATGATACATCTTATACCATGGATTTAGAAGATTTCACAACTGCTTGCAAACTCCCGCAGTGGGGTAATATTAATGATCCTCACAAATCTGAATTTAGAGACTTTCTTGCTAGTATTATTGTGGGAGAATCTAGGGACATAGCACAAGCTACCATAGGGAGCATTCATTTTCCTGCTATATTGCTCTCTTTATTGGTAGATGCATTAGTGGTAAAGACGAAGCATGTCACATGTGTGTTCCTGATCTGTGTGTCCTCAAGAGTGCAGTGTTAGGTTATAAAGGTTATAACTTGGGGGCAATAGTTGCACGAAGGTTGCAGAATAATAGTAGAAAGGGAAATTTATTTGGAGGAATTTATGCAACCCGTGTGGCTAATTATCTTGGTATAGCCCCACGAGAGGGAGATATGATAATACCTCTTGTTTATTTGGATTCTGAAGCTATGGTCAATCATCAATTTCTTGGGAGGAATGAACAATTCCTCCATATCGACTAATCTATGACAGACAGAACATCGTCCATGTTACTCTTCCTGCTCCCTACCTTTTTGATTATCAGGCAAAAGGAAGATATGTTGTCACCAGGGAGGAAGCAGCTGATCATGAGGGGAGAGCGGAGGCAGCTCGCCAACACGCCGCAGCTCAGGAGGCGGTTGCCGCTGCATCTCAGTACGACCCTAGTTTCACTTACGGATATCAGCCAGGCGGTCCTTGGTATTAGACCAACTTAGGCCAAAAGCCTAAGCTTGGGGGAGTACGTATTTCTCACTGACTTTACATTCATATTCACACACTAGTCGTCAGTGATCATACTCTTTCATTGTATTATCCATGCTAGTTTAAATTTCTTTTTCTAGTTTTCTTCTTGTGTGTTTGTTAAACCTTAAGAAAAACCAAAAAAATTAGTTAGTTGAATTTCCATGCTTGTAGTAGAAATTAAAATGAAAACCCAAAAAGATTTCTTGTTCTTCTTTTTACTTGTTGGGAGCTTTCCCGTGTAAATAGTTTTATTTTCTTTTCTTTCCTTTGGGGGTCGAGAAGACCATATTAAAAATGCTTAGTGGCTCTCATATGCATGATTGTTTTTTTAACTTAGAGCCCATATTACTTGTCTTCTCTCTTGAGTTGAATGCTTGCAGATTCCAGCTTAGTCCAATGCATGTGCACTCTTATTATTATACACATCATTCGGTCGTGCAAGTGAAAGGCAATAATGACGATATATGATGGACTTATTGAGATGAGAAAAGCTGGTATGAACTCGACCTATCTTGTCTTTGTAAATATGATGAGTTCATCGTTTCTGAGTCAGCTTATTATGAAGTAAACACATTTGCAATGACATTTAGAGATTATAGTTGCTTGTGCCATGCTTGATTAGCAATGAGTTATAATGGTTTACCTTGCGTGCCAACATGCTATTAGAATGATTATGATGTGGTATGATGGGATGGTATCCTCCTTTGAATGAATTGAGTGACTCGACTTGGCACATGTTCACGCATGTAGTTGAATCAAATCAACATAGCCTTCATGATATTTATGTTCATGGTTGATTATATCCTACTCATGCTTGTATTCGGTGTGAATTAATTTTAATGCATGTTTATGACTGTTGTCGCTCTCTCAGTTGGTCGCTTCCCAGTCTTTTGCTAGCCTTCACCTGTACTAAGCGGGAATACTGCTTGTGCATCCAAACTCCTTAAACCCCAAAGTTGTTCCATATGAGTCCACTATACCTTCCTATATGCGGTATTTACCTGCCGTTCCAAGTAAATTTGTATGTGCCAAACTCCAAACCTTCAAATGAAATTCTGTTTTGTATGCTCGAGCAGCTCATGTTACAACTAGGGCTGCCTATATCTTCCATGCTAGGTGGGTTATTCTCAAGAGGAGTGGACTCTGCTCCTCATTCACGAGAAAGGGCCGGTAACCGGGATGCCCAGTCCCATGATCGAAAAAGATCAAAGCAAATCAAATTAATTAAACAAAACTCCCCCAGGGCTGTTGTTAGTTGGAAGCACTCGTTGTTTCGAGTAAGCCATGGATTGATGCTTGTTGGTGGTTGGGGGAGTATAAACCTTTACCATTCTGTTTGGGAACTGCCTATAATGCATGTAGTATGGAAGATACAGCCATCTCATAGTTTTTGTGTTGACAGTGAAAGTATGCTGCTCAAAATGTTATTCAATCTCTTTTTTTAAATCGAGCTCTGGCACCTCTACAAATCCCTACTTCCCTCTACGAAGGGCCTATCTATTTAATTTTATGTTGAGCCATCATCCTTCTTATTAAAAAGCACCCGCTGGAGAGCACACTGTCATTTGCATTCATTACTATTGACTTATATTGGGTATGACTTGACTGGATCTCTTTTACCATGAATTACAATGTTTAGTCAGTCCTTGATCTTTAAAGGTGCTCTGCATTTATGTTTTGCGGTCTCAGAAAGGGCTAGCAAGATACCATTTTTTTATATCATGTTATAATTTTTTTGAGAAAGTGTTGTCATCCGAGCTTCATTATTATGGCTCGCTAGCTGATTAGGCTATTGATATGAGTAATTGTGAGACCTAAGTGTTATTGTGAGTATGGTTAGTTCATAATATTTGCTGAAACCTGAATGCTGGCATTTCATGTTTACAACAACAAGAGCAAACAGAGTTTGTAAAAGTTTTTCTTTATCACTTTCAGTTTATCAACTGAATTGCTTGAGGACAAGCAAAGGTTTAAGCTTGGGGGAGTTGATACGTCTCCAACGTATCTACTGTTCCAAACACTTTTGCCCTTATTTTGGACTCTAACTTGCATGATTTGAATCAAACTAACCTGGACTGACGCTGTTTTTAGCAGAACTGCCATGATGTTGTTTTATGTGTAGAAAAGAAAAGTTCTCGGAATGTCCTAAAAATTGACGGAGCGACTTTTTAGAAAATATAAAAAATATTGGCGAAAGAATCAAGACCAGGGGGCCCACACCCTGTCCACGAGACAGGGGGCGCGCCCCTCCCCTTGGCGCGCCCCCCTATCTCGTGGGCCCCCTGGACCTCCACCGACCTCAACTCCAACTCCATATATTCACGTTCGGGGTGAAAAAAATCAGAGAGAAAGTTTTATCGCGTTTTACGACACGGAGCCGCCACCAAGCCCTAATATCTCTCGGGAGGGCTGATCTGGAGTCCGTTCGGGGCTCCGGAGAGGGGGATTTGTCGCTGTCATCATCATCAACCATCCTCCATCACCAATTTCATGATGCTCACCGCCGTGCATGAGTAATTCCATCGTAGGCTTGCTGGACGGTGATGGGTTGGATGAGATTTACCATGTAATCAAGTTAGTTTTATTAGGGTTTGATCCCTAGTATCCACTATGTTCTGAGATTGATGTTGCTATGACTTTGCTATGCTTAATGCTTGTCACTAGGGCTTGAGTGCCATGATTTCAGATCTGAACCTATTATGTTTTCATGAATATATGTGTGTTCTTGATCCTATCTTGCAAGTCTATAGTCACCTATTACGTGTTATGATCTGACAACCATGAAGTGACAATAATCGGGATACTTCTCGGTGATGATCGTAGTTTGAGGAGTTCATGTATTCACTATGTGCTAATGCTTTGTTCCAATACTCTATTAAAAGGAGGCCTTAATATCCCTTAGTTTCCACTAGGACCCCGCTGCCATGGGAGGGTAGGACAAAAGATGTCATGCAAGTTCTTTTCCATAAGCACGTATGACTATTTACGGAATACATGCCTACATTACATTAATGAACTGGAGCTAGTTCTGTGTCACCCTATGTTATAGCTATTACATGAGGAATCGCATCCGGCATAATTATCCATCACTGATCCATTGCCTATGAGCTTTTCACATATTTTTCTTTGCTTATTTACTTTTCCGTTGCTACTGTTACAACTACTACAAAAACCTAAAAACTATTATCTTTACTTTTGCCACCGTTACCTTTATTATCATACCACTTTTGCTACTAAATACTTTGCTGCAGATACTAAGTTATCAAGGTGTGGTTGAATTGACAACTCAACTGCTAATACTCAAGAATATTCTTTGGCTCCCCTTGTGTCGAATCAATAAATTTGGGTTGAATACTTTACCCTCGAAAGCTGTTGCGATCCCCTATAATTGTGGGTTATCACATCATGACGTCACCCTCCTTCAACAATGAAGACAAGGATGCTTGGCTATTGAAGATAGAGCTGAAAAGAGAAGAACCTAAGGAGATCAACAAGGAGGAAGGGATCAAGAAGGCCATGGAGGATCAAGCTCCAGCGGTGGAAGAAGAAAACATCCCTCAACCTCTACCTAACCTCTTTACCCCAACTGAGATTGAATCTTTCAAGATGATTGAGTTAGCTCGCATACAAAACAAGTATCTCACACAGGAAAATATTTTTTTGAAGGATCATATTGTCGCACTCAAGGGCATTATCCGCAAGTTGGAGGAGCTTCTACGCTCGATGTGCGATTATCCACCCTCATCATCACCACTTTCATCACCTCCGAGGACATAATTACATGGGTATGGGCACTCCCCTTGGCAACTGCCAAGCTTGGGGGAGGTGCCCCGGTATCGTATCACCATCACACTCCTATCTTTACCGTTTTACTTAGTTCGATCCTTTTAGTAATATCTTGATCTAGTAGAATAAAGTTTTGGTATGAATTAGTTTTGAGTTTTGCTTTGTGATCTCTCTATGTAATCGAGTCCGTGAGCTATTTTATAATAAAGATTAGTGTTGAGTCAAGGGCTTTGCTATCTTGCTATGATCTTGAAAAAATAGAAAGAATAAAAGAGTTCGTATTGATCTTATGGATAGTAATGACTTCACATATAAAGAGTATGAGCCTTAAAAGTTGTTGAGAGTTGACAAACATAGTTTGGGTCATCACTGCAATTAATAGGAAGTAATAAATAAAGAGAGGTTCTCACATATAAATATACTATCTTGGACATCTTCTATGATTGTGAGCACTCATTAAGTATGACATGCTAAAGAGTTGATATTGGACAAGGAAGACAACATAATGGGTTATGTTTTCTCACATCTTAGTTAAAGTATATTGTCATGGATCATCCAACATGTTGAGCTTGCATTTCCCCCTCATGCTAGCCAAATTCCTTGCACCAAGTAGAGATACTACGTGTGCTTCCAATTATACTTAAACCCAATCTTTGCCATGAGAGTCGACCATCCCTACCTATGGATTGAGTAAGATCCTTCAAGTAAGTTTTCATGTTGCAAGCAATAAAAATTTCTCCCTAAATATGTATGACTTATTAGTGCGGAGAAAATAAGCTTTATACGATCGTGTGATATGGAAGTAATAAAAGCGATGGACTGCATAATAAAGTTTCATATCACAAGTGGCAATATAGAGTGACGTTCTTTTGCATTAAGATTTTGTGCATCCAACCCTAAAAGCATATGACAACCTCTGCTTCCCTCTACGAAGTGTCTATCTTTTACTTTATGTCTTTTACTTTATGCAAGAGTCAAGATGATCTTCACCTTTCCCTTTTTCATTTTATCCTTTGGCAAGCACCTCGTGTTGGAAAGATCCTGATATATATATCCAATTGGATGTAAGTTAGCATGAACTATTATTGTTGACATCACCCAAAGGTGAATACGTTGGGCGGCGAAATTGTAAGCCCCTATCTTTCTCAGTGTCTGATGAAAACTCCATAACCGTAAGTATTACATGAGTGTTAGCAATTGTGAAAGACTATATGATAGTTGAGTATGTGGACTTGATGAAAAGCTCTATTATTGACTCTTTCTGATATTATGATAAATTGCAATTGCTTCAATGACTGAGATTATAGTTTGCTAGTTCACCATGAAGTTTCTGAACCATACTTGATATTGTGAATAGATTGTTACTTGAGCATAAGAAATCATATGACAAAATATATATTTGTTGCTGTTATAAGAATGATCATGATGCCCTCATGTCCGTATTTTATTTTTATCAACACCTCTATCTCTAAACATGTGGACATATTTTTCGATTTCGGCTTCCTCTTGAGGACAAGCAAGGTCTAAGCTTGGGGGAGTTGATACGTCCATTTTGCATCATGCTTTTATATCGATATTTATTGCGTTATGGGCTGTTATTACACGTTATGTCACAATACTTATGGCTATTCTCTCTTATTTTACAAGGTTTGTCATGAAGAGGGAGAATGCCGGCAGCTGGAATTCTGGCTGGAAAAGGAGCAAATATTGGAAACCTATTCTGCACAGCTCCAAAAGTCCTGAAACTCCACGAAAGTCATTTTTGGAATTAATAAGAATTATTGAGCGAAAGAAGTACCGGAGGGAGCCCACACCCTGGCCACGAGGGTGGGGGCGCCCCCCTACTGGGCGCACCCCCTGTCTCGTGGGCCCCCTTGTGGCCCTCCGGTGCCCATCTTTTGCTATATGAAGTCTTCTATCCTGAAAAAAATCATAAGCAAGCTTACGGGACAAAACTCCGCCTCCACGAGGTGGAACCTTGGTGGAACTAATCTAGGGCTCCAGAGGAGCTGTTCTGCTAGGGAAACTTCCCTCCGGGAGGGGGAAATCATCACCATCATCATCACCAACGATCCTCTCATTGGGAGGGGGTCAATCTCCATCAACATCTTCACTAGCACCATCTCCTCTCAAAACCCTAGTTCACCTCTTGTATCCAATCTTGTATCAAAACCACAAATTGGTACCCGTGGGTTGCTAGTAGTGTTGATTACTCCTTGTAGTTGATGCTAATTGGTTTATTTGGTGGAAGATCATATGTTCAGATCCTTAATGCATATTAATACTCCTCTGATCATGAACATGAATATGCTTTGTGCGTAGTTACATTTGTTCCTGAGGACATGGGTGAAGTCTTGCTATTAGTAGTCATGTGAATTTGGTATTCGTTTGATATTTTGATGAGATGTATGTTGTCTCTCCTCTAGTGGTGTTATGTGAATGTCGACTACATGAAACTTCACCATTATTTGGGCCTAGAGGAAGGCATTGGGAAGTAATAAGTAGATGATGGGTTGCTAGAGTGACAGAAGCTTAAACCCTAGTTTATGTGTTGCTTCGTAAGGGGCTGATTTGGATCCACTAGTTTAATGCTATGGTTAGGTTTACCTTAATACTTCTTTTGTAGTTGCCGATTCTTGCAATAGGGGCTAATCATAAGTGGGATGCTTGTCCAAGAAAGGTCAGTACCCAAGCACCGGTCCACCCACATATCAAATTATCAAAGTAACAAACGCGAATCATATGACCGTGATGAAAACTAGCTTTATGATAATTCCCATGTGTCCTCGGGAGCGCTTTTCTCATTATAAGAAATTGTCCAGGCTTGTCCTTTTCTACAAAAAGGATTGGGCCACCTTGCTACACTTTATTTACTTCCATTGCTTGTTACTCGTTACAAATTATCTTATCACAAAACTATCTGTTACCTACAATTTTAGTGCTTGCGGAGAATACCTTACTGAAAACCGCTTGTCATTTCCTTCTGCTCCTCGTTGGGTTCGACACTCTTACTTATCGAAAGGACTACGATAGATCACCTATACTTGTGGGTCATCACGCCCCCAGGATCTCGTTTCTTGCCAGTTTGGGCTGAAATAACAGCCGGCGAACCCGAGCCGAACCCAAGCCCCCGGGGGTCGCCTGGGGGTGCCGGCCGAAGTGAAAAGGCGTGTGGGTCCATTGTGTCGGCGAGAGAAGGCCCTTTTATTGTTGACCCCCCTGCTTTCCCCCCTCCGTTTCCCTCAATCCCCCCTTTCTCTCACCTTTCTCCTCCCTCTCCCCTCCATCCGGCGGCCATGCCGTTAAAAAAGTACCAGGCTCCTCGCGCCGCTACCGATGCCAACGCCACCCAGCCGATTCATAGGAAGCATAGGGAGCCGTCGTCCAAGCCCCCGGGCATGTCAAACACAGACTAGAAGGTGGAGGTTTAGCGTCGGGAGGCTTTCACCGCCGACCGGCGGAACAGGCCCAATGCCAAGAAGGCCCGGGACAGGGCGGCAGCGGAGCAGGCAGATGATACGTCTCCAACATATCTATAATTTTTGATTGTTCGATGCTATTATATTACCTGTTTTGGATGATTATGGGCTTTACTTTACACTTTTATATCATTTTTGGGACCAACCTACTAACCCGAGGCCCAGCCCAAATTGCTGTTTTTCCCTATTTCAGTGTTTTGAAGAAAAGGAATATTAAACGAGTCCAAACGGAATGAAACCTTCCAGAGCGATCTTTTTGGAAAAAACGCAATCCAGGAGACTTGGAGTGGACGTCAAGAAGCAGCTGAGGTAGCCGCGAGGCAGGAGGGCGCGCCCTAGGGGATGGGCATGCCCCCACCCTCGTGCGTCCCTCGTGGCTCCCCTGACCTACCTCCTTCGCCTATATATACCTCCATACCCTGAAAACATCCAGGAGCGCCACGAAAAACTATTTCCACCGCCGCAACCTTCTGTATACGCGAGATCCCATCTTGGAGCCTTCGCCGGTGCTCCGCTGGAGGGGGAATCAACCATGGAGGGCTTCTACATCAAGACCATAGCCTCTCCGATGAGTTGTGAGTAGTTTACCACAGACCTTCGGGTCCATAGTTATTAGCTAGATGGCTTCTTCTCTCTCTTTGAATCTCAATACAAAGTTCTCCTCGATCTTCTTGGAGATCTATTCGATGTAACTCTTTTTGCGGTGTGTTTGTCGAGATCTGATGAATTGTGGGTTTATGATCAAGTTTATCTATGAGAAATATTTGAATCTCCTCTGAATTCTTTAATGTATGATTGGTTACATTTGCAAGTCTCTTCGAATTATGAGTTTGGTTTGGCCTACTAGATTGATCTTTCTTGCAATGGGAGAAGTTCTTAGCTTTGGGTTCAATCTTGCGGTGTCCTTTCCCAGTGACAGCAGGGGCAGCAAGGCATGTATTGTATTGTTGCCATCGAGGATAAAAGATGGGGTTTATATCATATTGCTTGAGTTTATCCCTCTACATCGTGTCATCTTGCTTAATGTGTTACTCTGTTCTTATGAACTTAATACTCTAGATGCAGGCAGGAGTCGGTCGATTGTGGAGTAATAGTAGTAGATGCAGAATCGTTTCGGTCTACTTGTTGCGGACGTGATGCCTATATACATGATCATGCCTAGATTCTTGATTGTTTGTGTAGGTACGAGGGACTTGTTCGGAGCCTCCTACTGGATTGATACCTTGGTTCTCAAAAACTGAGGGAAATACTTACGCTACTTTGCTGCATCACCCTTTCCTCTTCAAGGGAAAACCAACGCAGTGCTCAAGAGGTAGCAAGAAGGATTTCTGGCGCCGTTGCCGGGGAGGTCTTCACTCAAGTCAAGACATACCAAGTACCCATCACAAACTCATCTCCCTCGCATTGCATTATTTGCCATTTGCCTCTCGTTTTCCTCTCCCCCACTTCATCCTTTCCGGTTTATTCACCCTCTCTTTCCCGTTCGCCTCTCGTTTTCGCTTGCCTCTTGTGTGCTTATGTGTTGGATTGCTTTTTTGAAGGTTGGACATTAGGAACACATCCTACTGCATGTATATATTAAGACCCCAGGGGGGTGAATATGTTACAAATGTACAAAGAAAGAAAAAAAGGGGGTTGGGGGAGTGGCTTAAACCAGTACAAAAGGAAAGTCAGAGCTAATAAGTTAATCTAGCTAACAAGTTAATCTAGCTATGGGATAGAAGCTAGGATGGCAGAGATGAGGTGTCTCTTGTCTTCAGTGAGTCTATAGGCAATGTTGGCAAAATCTTTTTTGAACCTGGCTTGCCAATTGTCAACCGAAGGGCCACCTTCCTAAAATAGTTATTATTTCTTTCCTTCCACAAACTCCATGCGGCAACAAGGAAGATGTCCATGATCATCTTACGATGATTACCCGTCTTAAGATATTTCATCATATGCAGCCGATCTCCTGTAGCAGGCCATGTTATATTGAGCTTGAGCCAGCACCGTGTGCTAAAAGTGCAGTGAAAGAAGAGATGCTCAAGGGTTTCTTCTACGTGTTCGCCACAAAGGAGACAATCTAGGTTGGTCCCAATGTTGTAGTGCCTCCTGCTGAGCATATTGCGAGTATTGAGACGATCAACTAGAAGGAACCAACCGAAAATTTTGAGCTTGGGGACACTTTTAGCTTTCCAGAGCCAATGAAATGCCTCATGTACCTGAAGCTCTCGGAAGCAGAACTTGTAGTACGCCGTAGTCTTGAATGTGGCTGAGCCCCAGGTGCATGTCCAAACATCTCTTTCATCTGAGAGTGCAGTGGAGGATACCACATTTTGGATCCTTCTAAGTTCATCATGGGCTTGGGTTGAAAGGGGTAGGTGAAAAGCTTCACGGACTTCAGATATAGTGAGCATACTATGAATCGATGCATCCTCTCCAGTAGCATAAGAGAAGGCCCTAGGGAATTGTTCCTCAAGGATGTGATTGCACCAGTCATCTCTCCAAAAAAAGGGCCGTCTCTCCGCTACGGATTTGGACCTTGGTCACACCTCGGTACGTTGGCATGAGCTTGATCAAATCACGCCACCACTGCGAGCCACAAGGTGGAGATGCATGCGGGATGGTGTCCACATAGTAGGTGTTCCACATCAAACTAACCAAGGGATGTCCATTTGGTTGTAGAATTTGTGTAGCAGTTTGATCAGCAGAGCCTCGTTTTGGATTTTGAGATTGAGAACGCCCAAGCCACCTTTCTCCTTAGGATGACAAACCATGTCCCATGCAGCCAAAGAGTTGCACTTGTCACTAGTATCTGTTTTTTTTGATCCAAAGGCAATGCCGTCGAATCTTGTCCATTTGTTCAATAATTTTTCTAGGGAGTCAGAGAACGCCCATGGGATAGATAGCCAGCAACGTGACAAGTGAGTTCATCAGCGCCAATTTGCCTGCATAAGACATGAGCGACATGGCAGCCGTGATCTTGCTCTCGGCTTTGCAGATCCAGGGGGTCATGTCGAAGATAGTTGGTTTAGTAGTACCAAGAGGTAGGCCAAGGTAGGTGAACGGCATCGACGCAGTGGTACAACCAAAGATATTTGCAATGTCACGGCATTTGTCATTCGGGGTATTAATAGGGATCAGAGTAGACTTGGAGAAGTTGATGTGTAGACCAACAGAGTCAGCATAACCAGTGAGGATAGTTTTCAAACGTGCTGGTTGGTCCAAACATGTTGGCAAGAGGATTATCGTGTCATCGGCGTATTGAATGAACGGGTAGCTAGATGGCTCAGCCGAGGGGATAGGCAGTTGCAAATGATTACAGCTAGGGCTGCATTAATTGTAGTTTGAAGAAGATCCGCTGTCAGGACAAAGATGAGAGGGGAGAGAGGGTCCCCCTGCCGAACCCCACATTTGCACCAGAATTGTTTCCCCGGTACGCCATTGAGCAACACCGAAGATTTGCCAGAGGAAGAGATGCAGTTGAACCAAGAAATCCATCTGTCGTTGAACCCCATGCTCTTCATAATCTGAAGGATGGCTGCATGTTCCACCGTATCAAATGCTTTTGCAAAGTCCAACTTAAGGAGAGCTATCTCGTGTTTAGAAGCTTGGCATTGGTGTATATACTCAAAGGCCCAAGCAAGGCAGTCATGGATGGATCGTCCTTTCAAGAACCCATATTGGTTTTTATGAACAATTTTCAGGATCACTCTCTGCAATCTATTAGCTAGATTTTTGGTGATCAACTTAAGGCAGCAGTTCAGCAGTGTGATTGGACGAAAATCATTGACAGATTCCGGGGCCCTATTTTTGGGGATCAAAGTGATATACCCGTAGTTGAGGCTTTCCAGGTTTAGAGACCCTTGATGGAACTCCTCACAGAGTCGATAGAAATCTATCTTTATTATGGGCCAGCAAGCTTTCAAGAATGCACCGTTAAAGCCATCAGGGCTAGGGGCCCGATCCGACGGCATTTCATTGATCACAGCGTCAATTTCTTCGTGCGTGAATGGAACAATGAGGCTGTCAAAGTCAACCTGAGATCAAAGCATATTTGAGAGATTGAATTTCATTTGTGGGACCTTGGCTGTGCCCAGACGTTTTTTAAAGGCCTCGAACAAGATGGACTCCTTACTCACGTGATCATCATGACTAATACCATCAGCAGATTTCAGACTTGAAATACAGTTTTTTAGGTATCTTTCAGTGGCGACAGCTTGAAAAAATTTGGAATTTTCATCCCCAAACTTAATCCAATGAATGGATTAGCGTTTTCTCCAGTACTCCTTCTGGTATTGAAGAAGACGAAGCAAATGGGTTTTTAGGATACGCTGAAAATTCCCCTCAGGTAACGTCAAACATCGCTTATCGGCTATATTATCAATCTCCAGTAAGGCCTTGTTGGTATTTTCAATGGCAATTTTCAAACGTGAGATACGTTTACTCCAACGGCTGAGAGCACGACGAAGATTCTTAAGTTTTTGACACAAGCTGGCAGCCGCATTAATATTTGTCCCAAATTTTATAGGCTTGTTCCAAGCTTATGAGACAACATCAAAGAAGCCCGGATGTGCAATCCAAAAAGTTTCAAACCTGAACAGTCTACTTTTAGGAATGGAGGTTTGAATGGAGCCATTACATGGGATATGGTCAGAAATAGGCCGACCAAGAGGCATAACAAGAGTGTTAGGGAATGTGGCCGTCCAATTAAGTGATGTAAAGAACCAATCAAGTTGTTCAAGGAGGGGGTTCTGCTGCATATTCGACCACGTGAAATTACGGCCTTTAATGGCTAGTTCAGTAAGGCATTGCTCGCGTATGAAATCATTGAAAATGAACATATCGTTTACATCACCTCCGGGCTTGTTGCGATTTTCCGGTGAACGGATATAGTTAAAATCTCCAAGCAAGAGCCAATCCTCAGAAGGGGGGATATCTAGATCAAAAAGCCACTTGGTAAAAGAAGTACGTTGATCGCCCTGGCAAGTACCGTAGATATTAACTAGCTTCCACCGCCGAGCCGACTGTTTGGAAGAGAATTCCACCCCCAGCGCAAAATGTTCAGACATAAACACCGTACCATCAAAAGAGTGGCTACACCAAATCGTGATAATACCACCAGATGCACCAATCGCCGGAACAATATGTGTTGTATTGCTTGTCAATATGGCTAAAGATAATACTAAATTGTGTGACTTTTCCAATACCAACAATAATGATTTCCTTAGCACTCCGATTGCTCCTCTTAATGATGCTGAATCTTGTGAAAGCAATGCTGCTTTGTTGAATCTTGTTATGAAACATCAATTCTCCGGCCTTCCTAGTGAAGATGCCGCTACTCATCTAAACAACTTTGTTGATTTGTGCGATATGCAAAAGAAGAAAGACACGGATAATGACATTGTTAAATTGAAGTTATTTCCGTTTTCACTTGGAGATCGTGCTAAAACTTGGATTTCGTCTTTGCCTAAAAATAGTATTGATTCATGGAATAGGTGCAAAGATGCTTTTATCTCTAAGTATTTTCCTCCCGCTAAGATCATCTCTCTTAGAAATGATATTATGAATTTTAAGCAACTAGATCATGAGCATGTTGCACAATCTTGGGAGAGGATGAAATTAATTATGCACAATTGCCCTACACATGGTTTGAATTTATGGATGATCATACAAAAAATTTATGCCGGATTGAATTTTGCTTCTAGAAATCTTTTAGATTCGGCCGCGAGAGGCACTTTTATGGAAATAATCTTAGGAGAAGCTACTAAACTCCTAGATAATATTATGGTTAATTATTCTCGATGGCACACCGAAAGATCTACTAGTAAAAAAGTTCATGTGATAGAAGAGATTAATGTTTTGAGTGGAAAGATGGATGAACTTATGAAATTGTTTGCTACTAATAGTGCTCCTATTGATCCTAATGATATGCCTTTGTCTACTTTGATTGAAAATAATGATGAATCTATGGATGTGAATTTTGTTGGTAGGAATAATTTTGGTAACAACGCGTATAGAGGAAACTTTAATCCTAGGCCGTTTCCTAGTAATTCCTATAATAATTATGGTAATTCCTACAACAATTCTTATGGAAATTTTCATAAGATGCCCTCTGATTTTGAGAATAGTGTTAAAGAATTTATGATCTCTCAAAAGAATTTCAATGCTTTTCTTGAAGAAAAATTGCTTAAAGTTGATGAATTGGCTCGGAACATGGATAGAATTTCTCTTGATGTTGATTCTTTGAAACTTAGATCTATCCCACGTAAGCATGATATCAATGAGTCTCTCAAAGCCATGAGAATTTCCATTGATGAATGCAAAGAAAGAACCACTAGAATGCATGCTAAGAAAGATTGCTTTGTAAAAGCGTGTTCTTCTAGTTTCCATGAAAATAATTATGAAGATCTCAAAGTTATTGGTGTGTCTCCTATTAATTCTTTGTTTTGCAATATGAATCTTGATAATGATGGGATTGGAGATGAGTCAACTTTAGTTAAAAGGCGTCCCAATTATTCGGAGTTTCTAGATCTTGATGCTAAATTTGGTAAAAGTGGGATTGGAAAGGTCAAAACTTTACCTAGCAATAAACCCACTATTTTGGATTACAAGGAATTTAATTATGATAATTGTTCTTTAGTAGATTGTATTTCCTTGTTGCAATCCGTGTTGAATTCTCCTCATGCTTATAGTCAAAATAAAACTTTTACCAGACATATCGTTGATGCTTTGATGCAATCTTATGAGGAAAAACTTGAATTGGAAGTTTCTATCCCTAGAAAACTTTATGATGAGTGGGAACCTACTATTAAAATTAAAATTAAAGACCATGAATGCTATGCTTTGTGTGATTTGGGTGCTAGTGTTTCTACGATTCCAAAAACTTTATGTGATGTGCTAGGTTTCCGTGAATTTGACGATTGCTCTTTAAACTTGCACCTTGCGGATTCCACTATTAAGAAACCTATGGGAAGGATTAATGATGTTCTTATTGTTGCAAATAGGAATTATGTGCCCATAGATTTTATTGTTCTTGATATAGATTGCAATCTTTCATGTCCTATTATTCTTGGTAGACTTTTCCTTAGAACGATTGGTGCAATTATTGATATGAAGGAAGGAAATATTAGATTCCAATTTCCATTAAGGAAAGGCATGGAATAGTTTCCTAGAAATAAGATCAAATTACCTTATGAATCTATTATGCGAGCTACTTATGAATTGAATACCAAAGATGGCAATACTTAGATTTATTCTCGATTTTATGCCTAGCTAGGGGCGTTAAACGATAGTGCTTGTTGGGAGGCAATCCAATTTTATTTTTGTTCCTTGCTTTTTTCTTCTGTTTGGTAATATATAATTCATCTAGCCTATGTTTAGATGTGGTTTTATGTTTTAGTTAGTGTCTGTGCCAAGTAGAACCTATAGGATCATCTTGGGAGATAGTTAATTTGATCTTGCTGAAAAACAGAAACTTTTGCACGCACGAGTATAATTTTAATAAATCACAAAAACGTGATTTTGAGTTGATTCTTTTTGAAGTAGATCAGTATACAAATTTCCTAGGACTTCCTATTTTTAGATTTCCATAAGTATTCGAAAGTTACAGATTGCTACAGGCTGTTCTGTTTTTGACAGATTCTGTTTTTGATGTGTTGTTTGCTTATTTTGATGAATCTATGGCTAGTATCGGGGGTATGAACCATAGAGAAGTTGTAATACAGTAGGTTTAACAACAATATAAATAAAGAATGAGTTAATTACAGTACCTTAAGTGGTGGTTTTTCTTTCTTGCACTAACGGAGCTCATGAGATTTCCTGTTGAGTTTTGTGTTGTGAAGTTTTCAAGTTTTGGGTAAAGATTTGATGGACCATGGAATAAGGAGTGGCAAGAGCCTAAGCTTGGGGATGACCATGGCACCCCAAGATAATCCAAGGACAACCAGAAGCCTAAGCTTGGGGATGCCCCGGAAGGCATCCCCTGTTTCGTCTTCGTCTATCGGTAACTTTACTTGGAGCTATATTTTTATTCATCACAAGATATGTATTTTGCTTGGACCGTCTTCTATGATATGAGTCTTTGATTTTAGTTTACCACAATCATACTTGCTATACACACCTTTTGGGAGAGACACACTTGATTTAGAATTTATTAGAATACTCTATGTGCTTCACTTGTATCTTTTGAGCTAGACAGCTTTGCTCTATGTGCTTCACTTATATCTTTTAGAGCACGACGGTGGTTTTATTTTGTAGAAATTATTGATCTATCATGAGATATAAAGGTGGTAATATTAGAGTCATGCTATTTGGGTAATTATGAAATTGAGGAATACTTGTGTTGAAGTTGGCAAGTCCCATAGCATGCACGTATGGTAAAAGTTGTGTAACAAATTTGTTGCATGGGGGAATACTTATGAAATTGAGGAATACTTGTGTTTCATTATTGTCATATTGCTTTTGCATGATCATGTAGTTGACATCGTATTTGTGGCAAAGCCATCTTCATAATTTTTCATACATGTCACTCTTGATTCATTGCACATCCCGGTACACTGCCGGAGGCATTCATATGGAGTCATATCTTGTTCAAGTATCGAGTTGTAATTCTTGAGTTGTAAATAAATAGAAGTGTGATGATCATCATTATTAGAGCATTGTCCCTTATAAAAAGGAAAGGCCAAATAAAAAAAGGCCCAAAAAAGGCCAAATAAAAAATAAAAAAGAAAGTCCCAAAAAAAGAGAAGAAAATAAAAAGGGGGACAATGTTACTATCCTTTTCCACACTTGTGCTTCAAAGTAGCACCATGTTCTTCATGTTAGAGAGTCTCTTATGTCGTCATTTTCATATACTAGTGGGAATTTTTCATTATAGAACTTGGCTTGTATATTCGAACGATCGGCTTCCTCAAAATGCCCTAGGTCTTCGTGAGCAAGCAAGTTGGATGCACACCCACTTAGTTTCTTTTTGTTTAGCTTTCATACATTTATAGCTCTAGTGCATCCGTTGAATGGCAATCCCTACTCCTCATGTTAACATCAATTGATGGGCATCTCCATAGCCCGTTGATTCTCGTCAATGTGAGACTTTCTCCTTTTTTGTCTTCTCCACACAACCTCCATCATCCTATTCTATTCCACCCATAGTGCTATATTCATGGCTCACGCTCATGTATTGCGTGAGAGTTGAAAAAAGCTGAAGTGCGTTAAAAAGTATGAACCAATTGCTTGGCTAAAACCGGGGTTGTGCATGATGGGAGTATTTTATGTGATGAAAATTAAACATAGCCTAACTATATGATTTTTTAGGGATAAAATTTCTTTAGCCATGTTATTTTGAGAAGACATGATTGCTTTGTTAGTATGCTTGAAGTATTACTATTTCTTATGTCAATATGAACTTTTATTTTGAATCATTTGGATTTCAACATTCATGCCACAATAAAGAAAATTACATTGAGAAATATGCTAGCTAGCATTCCACATCAAAAATTCTGTTTTTATCGTTTACCTACTCGAGGACGAGCAGGAATTAAGCTTGGGGATGCCTGATACGTCTCCAACGTATCTATAATTTTTTATTGTTCCATGCTATTATATTGCCTGTTTTGGATGTTTATGGGCTTTACTTTACACATTTATATCATTTTTGGGACTAACCTACTAACCAGAAGCCCAGCCCGAATTACTGTTTTTTGCCTATTTCAGTGTTTCAAAGAAAAGGAATATTGAACGGAGTCCAAACGGAACGAATCCTTCGGGAGCAATCTTTTTGGAACAAACGCAATCCAGGAGACTTGGAGTGTACTGATACGTCTCCGTCGTATCTATAATTTTTGATTGTTCCATGCCAATATTCTACAACTTCCATATACTTTTGGCAACTTTTTATACTATTTTTTGGGACTAACATATTGATCCAGTGCCCAGTGCCAGTTCCTGTCTGTTGCATGTTTTATGTTTCGCAGAAACAAAGAGATAGATCCAATCTCGGAGGGGCTCTCGCCCCTACCAAGCCATGGGAGCCAAGGACCAGAGGAGAAACCCTTCTCCCATCTAGGGAGGAGGTCAAGGAAGAAGAAGAATAAGGGGGGACCTCTCCCCCTTGCTTCCGGTGGTGCCAGAACACCGTCGGGGGCCATCATCATCACCGCGAGCTTCACCAACACCGCCGTCATCTTTACCAACATCTCCATCACCTTCCCCCTTCTATATTCAACGGTCCACCCTCCCGCAACCCGTTGTACCCTCTACTTGAACATGGTACTTTATGCTTCATATTATTTTCCAATGATGTGTTGCAATCCTATGATGTCCGAGTAGATTTTTGTTGTACTACCGGTGATTGATGAATTGCTATGATTGGTTTAAGTTGCATGTTTTATTATTGGTGTTGTCCTATTGTGCCCTCCGTGTCGCGCAAGCGTGAGGGATTCCCGCTGTAGGGTTTGCAATATGTTTATGATTTGCTTATGGTGGGTGGCGTGAGTGACAGAAGCATAGACCCGAGTAAGTAGGTTGTTTGTGTATGGGATAAAGGGGACTTGATACTTTAATGCTATGGTTGGGTTTTACCTTAATGAATCTTTAGTAGTTGCGGATGCTTGCTAGAGTTCCAATCATAAGTGCATATGATCCAAGTAGAGAAAGTATGTTAGCTTATGCCTCTCCCTCAAATAGAATTGCAATAGTGATTATCGGTCTAGTAACGTAGTCAATTGCTTAGGGACAATTCCACAACTCCTACCACCACTTTTCCACACTCACAATGTTTACTTTATTGCATCTTTATCTAAACAGCCCCTAGTTTTTATTTATGCATTCTTTATTATCATGCAAACCTATCCAACAACACCTACAAAGTACTTCTAGTTTCATACTTGTTCTAGGTAAAGCGAACGTCAAGCATGCGTAGAGTCGTATCAGTGGCCTATAGGACTTGAGTGAGTATTTGTTCTACCTTTAGCTCCTCGTTGGGTTCTACACTCTTACTTATCGAAAGAGGCTACAACTATCCCGTATACTTGCGGGTCATCAAAACCTTTTTCTGGCGCCGTTGCCGGGGAGTCATAGCGTGGGGTGAATATTCTCGTGTGTGCTTGTTTGATTTATCACTAAGTAATTTTTATTTGCTGTTCTAAGTTGTTCTCTATCTTTAATTATGGATATGGAACACGAGATACCAAAAAAATTAGGAGTACTTTCTACTCATGGAGATGGGTAACTCCTAAAACCCTCGATGATCATCATGTGAGAAATATTTTGTACTACTTTGATAATCCTGAGAAAACCCAACTCAACTTTCTAATGGGAGACAAGTTGGATCAACGTGAATACTTTAGGGATTATCGCTTGACACAAAAAGGGAAACTATTATGGGATCAAATTAATATGTTGCGTTGGTATGCTCGCCAACTATGCTTGAGATATGATATTACTTGTTGCTCTAGGATGAAGGCTCCACACCTTCCCTTTTCATGCAAATTTAATGATAATGAAACCTTAGCTTCTTATGCTAATGGTATATATGATTACTATGATGTTGAACAAATAGAAGAATTTGTTGCTTTTAAGGCTGCTTATGAAATTGAATCTTTGTTTGAAAAGTATGAAGCTTTTGATGATGGTGGTGTTTATAGGCCTGAAAATCTTGCTATACTTAGATATTGATATGAAAATTATGAATACAATTACAATATTAATGCATTTATTGAGAAAGTCTTCGCTGTCCAAGAACAGACTAATATTTTGTAGGAAGCTATGGAAGAAGAAATTGATGAAACTGTGAGCTCATTGGATGAAAAAGATGATGAGGAAAGCGTAGAACAAAAGGAGGAAGAGCGGATTGATCACCCGTGCCCACCTTCTAATGGGAGTAACTCTTCAAATCATACATTGTTTAATTCCACTTCGTGCTTACCGAAGGATGATTGCTATGATCCCGTTGATTCTCTTGAAATATCCCTTTTTGATGATGCTTGCTATGCTTGTGGCCAAGATGCAAATATGAATTATGCTTATGGAGATGAACTTGCTATAGTTACTTATGTTAAACATGAAATTGTTGCTATTGCACCCACGCATGATAGTCCTACTATCTTTTTGAATTCTCCAAACTACACTATATTGGAGAAGTTTGTGCTTATTAAGGATTATATTGATGAGTTGCCTTTTACCGTTGCACATGATAATTTTGATAGATATAATATGCATGTGCTTGCTTCTCCTACTTGGAATTATTATGAGAGAGTAACTACATCTCCACCTCTCTATGTTTCCAATACAATAGAATTGCAAGAAACTGCTTATACTATGCATTGGCCTTTACTTGGTGTGCATGAATTGTTCTTTTATGACATGCCGATGCATAGGAAGAGAGTTAGACTTCGTTGTTGCTTGATATATATTACTTTGTGCTCACTACCAAATTACAAATCATTGTTAATTAAAATTGGCTTTGATATACCTTGGGATCCGGGTGGATTCATTACTTGAGCACTAAATGCCTAGCTTAATGGCTTTAAAGAAAGCGCTGCCAGGAAGACAACCCGGAAGTTTTAGAGAGTCATTTATTTCTGTTGAGTGCTTTCATATAGTTTAAAAACAAAAAAATAAAGAGGGGAACCTAAAACTTTTCAAAAAAGGAAAGTGAAAGTGAGAAAGACAAGCATTGTTGAAGTGGGAGAGCTCCTTGAACTTTGTTCATGCTCACGGAAACTTTATGAGTCTTGATTACAGAAACTTTTCATCAAAAATAATTATCCCCTTGTATAATTCCATTGTATTATAAAAATAATGTGCTAAGGTTTGCCTTTAGGATGTTTACAATGCTTGTTGGTTTGTACGGTGCAGGACAGAAACTTTGTCTGTAGTGCGCGATTTTACATTTTTAATTGGAACATCAATTGGTTCTGATTCCTTTTGTACTGTCTTTATATACAACTTTTTTATTATTACTAATTTTGGTAGAATTTTTGGGGTAACATAAGTATGGTGGATGTTCAGATCCCTACAGACTGTTCTGTTTTTGACAGATTCTGTTTTTGATGCATAGTTTGCTTGTTTTGATGAATCTATCAATTTATATTAGTGGATTAAGACATGGAAAAGTTATACTAAAGTAGACACAATGCAAAAACAAAATATGAATTGGTTTGAAATAGTACTTAGAGTGGTGATTTGCTTTATTATACTAACGGATCTTACCGAGTTTTCTGTTGAAGTTTTGTGTGGATGAAGTGTCTAATCGAGGAGGTCTCGATATGAGGAAAAGGAAGAGAGGCAAGAGCTCAAGCTTGGGGATGCCCGAGGCACCCCAAGTAAATATTCAAGGAGACTCAAGCGTCTAAGCTTGGGGATGCCCCGGAAGGCATCCCCTCTTTCTTCAACAAGTATCAGTATGTTTTCGTATTCGTTTCGTTCATGCGATATGTGCAAGTCTTGGAGCGTCTTTTGCATTTAGTTTTTATTTTTGTTTTATGCACCATGCTGGTATGAGATAGTCCTTGGTGGATTTATAGAATGCTCATTGCACTTCACTTATATCTTTTGAGTATGGCTTTATAGAATGCTTCATGTGCTTCACTTATATCATTTGAAGTTTGGATTGCCTGTTTCTCTTCACATAGAAAATCGCCATTTGTAGAATGCTCTTTTTCTTCACTTATATTTGTTAGAGCATGGGCATATCTTTAGTAGAAAGAATTAAACTCTCTTGCTTCACTTATATCTATTTAGAGAGATGACAGGAATTGGTCAATCACATGGTTAGTCATAAAATCATACATAAATTTGTGGATCACTGAATATGATATGTTTGATTCCTTGCAATAGTTTTGCGATATAAAGACGGTGATATTAGAGTCATGCTAGTGGGTGGTTGTGGATTAGTAGAAATACTTGTGTTGAGTTTTGTGATTCCCGTAGCATGCACGTATGGTGAACCGCTTTGTGATGAAGTTGGAGCACAATTTTATTTATTGATTGTCTTCCTTATGAGTGGCGGTCGGGGACGAGCCATGGTCTTTTCCTACCAATCTATCCCCCTAGGAGCATGCGCGTAGTACTTTGTTTTCAATGGCTTGTAGATTTTTGCAATAAGGATATGAGTTCTTTATGACTAATGTTGAGTCCATGGATTATACGCACTCTCACCCCTCCATCATTGCTAGCCTCTTCGGTACCGTGCATTGCCCTTTCTCACCTCGAGAGTTGGTGCAAACTTCGCCGGTGCATCCAAACCCCATGATATGATACGCTCTGTCACACATAAGCCTCCTTATATCTTCCTCAAAATAGCCACCATACCTACCTATTATGGCATTTCCATAGCCATTCTGAGATATATTGCCATGCAACTTCCATCATCATCATATACATGACTTGAGCATTTATTGTCATATTGCTTTGCCTGATCGTAAGATAGCTAGCATGATGTTTTCATGGCTTGTCCATTTTTTTATGTCATTTCTACGCTAGATCATTGCACATCCTAGTACACCGTCGGAGGCATTCATATAGAGTCATATCTTTGTTCTAGATATTGAGTTGTAAGTAAATAAAAGTGTGATGATCATCATTATTAGAGCATTGCCCTAGTGAGGAAAGGATGAAGGAGACTATGATCCCCCTACAAGTCGGGATGAGACTCCGAACTTTATGAAAAATAAAAGAGGCCAAAGAAGCCCAAATTGAAAAGGAGGCCAAAGAAGCCCACCAAAAAATTTAAAAAAAAATAAAAAAGAGAAAATATAAAAATGAGAGAAAAAGAGAGAAGGGACAATGGTACTATCCTTTTACCACACTTGTGCTTCAAAGTAGCACCATGTTCTTTATAGAGAGAATCTCCTATGCTTTCACTTTCATATACTAGTGAGAATTTTCATTAAAGAACTTGGCTTGTATATTCCGATGATGGGCTTCCTCAAATGCCCGAGGTCTTCATGAGCAAGCAAGTTGGATGCACACCCACTTAGCTTTCAGTTTGAGCTTTCATACACTTATAGCTCTAGTGCATCCGTTGCATGGCAATCCCTACTCACTCACATTGATATCTATTGATGGGAATCTCCATACCCCGTTGATACGCCTAGTTTATGTGAGACTATCTTCTCCTTTTTGTCTGCTCCACAACCACCATTCTATTCCACCCATAGTGCTATATCCATGGCTCATGCTCATGTATTGCGTGAAAGTTGAAAAAGTTTGAGATTATTAAAGTATGAAACAATTGCTTGGCTTGTCATTGGGGTTGTGCATGATTAAATACTTTGTGTGATGAAGATAGAGCAACAGCCAGACTATATGATTTTGTAGGGATAACTTTCTTTGGCCATGTTGTTTCGATAAGAGATAATTGCTTGGTTGGTATGCTTGAAGTATTATTGTTTTTATGTCAAATGATAGACTATTGCTTTGAATCACTCGTATCTTAATATTCATGCCATGATTATACTTATGATCGAGATTATGCTAGGTAGCATTCCACATCAAAAATTATCTTTTTTATCATTTACCTACTCGAGGACGAGCAGGAATTATGCTTGGGGATGATGATACGTCTCCGTCGTATCTATATTTTTTTGATTGTTCCATGCCGATATTATACAACTTTCATATAATTTTGGCTACTTTTTATACTATTTTGTGGGACTAACATATTGATCCAATGCCCAGTGCCAGTTCCTATCCGTTGCATGTTTTAAGTTTCACAGAAACAGAGAGATAGATCCAATCTCGGAGGGGCTCTCACCCCTCCCACGCCATGGGAGCCAAGGACCAGAGGGGAAACCCTTATCCCATCTAGGGAGGAGGTCAAGGAAGAAGAATAAGAAGGGGGGCCCTCTCCCCCTTGCTTCCGGTGGCGCTGGAACACCGCCGGGGGCCATCATCATCACCGCGATCTTCACCAACACCGCCGTCATCTTCACCAACATCTCCATCACCTTCCCCCTTCTATATTCAGCGGTCCACTCTCCCGCAACCCGCTATACCCTCTACTTGAACATGGTGCTTTATGCTTCATATTATTTTCCAATGATGTGTTGCAATCCTATGATGTCTGGGTAGATTTTCGTTCTCCTACCGGTGATTGCTGAATTGCTATGATTGGTTTGAGCTGCATGTTTTATTATTGGTGTTGTCCTATTGTGCCCTCCGTGTCGCGCAAGCGTGAGGGATTCCCGCTGTAGGGTTTGCAATATGTTTATGATTTGCTTATGGTGGGTGGCGTGAGTGACAGAAGCACAGAACCGAGTAAGTAGGTCGTTTGCGTATGGGATAAAGGGGACTTGATTCTTTAATGTTATGGTTGGGTTTTACCTTAATGAATCTTTAGTAGTTGCGGATGCTTGCTAGAGTTCCAATCATAAGTGCATATGATCCAAGTAGAGAAAGTATGTTAGCTTATGCCTCTCCCTCAAATAGAATTGCAATAGTGATTATCGGTCTAGTAACGTAGTCAATTGCTTAGGGACAATTCCACAACTCCTACCACCACTTTTCCACACTCGCTATATTTACTTTATTGCATCTTTATCTAAACAGCCCCTAGTTTTTATTTACGCGTTCTTTATTATCTTGCGAACCTATCCAACAACACCTACAAAGTACTTCTAGTTTCATACTTGTTCTAGGTAAAGCGAACGTCAAGCGTGCATAGAGTCGTATCAGTGGCCGATAGGACTTGAGAGAGTATTTGTTCTACCTTTAGCTCCTCATTGGGTTCGACACTCTTACTTATCGAAACAGGCTACAACTATCTCGTATACTTGCGGGTCATCATGGACGTCAAGAAGTAGCCGAGGTGGCCACGAGGCAGGAGGGCGCGCCCTAGGGGGGTGGGCGCGCCTACCACCCTCGTGGGCCCCTCGTGGTTACCCTGACCTACCTCCTTCGCCTAATATACCTCCATACCCTTTCATCCAGGAGCACCACAAAAAACTATTTCCACCACCGCAACCTTCTGTATCCGCGAGATCCCATCTTGGAGCCTTCACTGGAGCTCGGTCGGAGGGGGAATCGACCATGGAGGGCTTCTACATCAACACCATAGCCTCTCCGATGAGTTGTGAGTAGTTTACCACACACCTCCGGGTCCATAGTTATTAGCTAGATGGCTTCTTCCCTCTCTTTGAATCTCAATAAAAAGTTCTCCTCGATCTTCTTGGAGATCTATTCGACGTAACTCTTTTTGCGGTGTGTTTGTCGAGATCCGATGAATTGTGGGTTTATGATCAAGTTTATCTATGAGAAATATTTGAATCTCCTCTGAATTATTTTATGTATGATTGGTTATCTTTGCAAGTCTCTTCAGATTACCAGTTTGGTTTGGCCTACTAGATTATTCTTTCTTGCAATGGGAGAAGTGCTTAGCTTTGGGTTCAATCTTGCGGTGTCCTTTCCCAGTGACAGCAGGGGCAGCAAAGCACATATTGTATTGTTGCCATCGAGGATAAAAATATGGGGTTTATATCATATTGCTTGAGTTTATCCCTCTACATCATGTCATCTTGCTTAATGTCTTACTCTGTTCTTATGAACTTAATACTCTAGATGCAGGCAGGAGTCGGTCGATGTGTGGAGTAATAGTAGTAGATGCGGAATTGTTTCGGTCTACTTGTTGCGGACGTGATGCCTATATACATGATCATGCCTGGATATTCTCATAACTATGCACTTTTCTATCAATTACTCGACAGTAATTTGTTCACCCATCGTAATACTTATGCTATTTTGAGAGAAACCACTAGTCAAACCTATGGCCCTCGGGTCTATCTTTTATCATATAAGTTTCTGATCTACTTTTATTTGCATCTTTACTTTCCAATCTATATCATAAAAATACCAAAAATATTTTTCTTATCTTATTATCGCTATCAAATCTCACTTTTGCAAGTTACCGTGAAGGGATTAACAACCCATTTATCGCATTGGTTGCGAGGTTCTTGTTTGTTTGTGTAGGTACGAGGGACTTGTTTGGAGCCTCCTACTGGATTGATACCTTGGTTCTCAAAAACTGAGGGAAATACTTATGCTACTTTGCTGCATCACCCTTTCCTCTTCATGGGAAAACCAACGCAGTGCTCAAGAGGTAGCAGCAGATTGCGCGGCGGAACAAGCAGAGGCGTCCCGCGCGGGGATGATGAATCCGCCCGGCTGCCACGGCCCGCACGCTCCTTGGAGCCAACAGAGCGCCGGGTCGCCGGCCGGCTTCTCGCCGTCGCCACACCCCCGAGGGTGCACGCCCTCGCCTGGCTAGCCAACGGTGATGCACAAGGCGGGTTCAACCCCAACATCACCTTTCCACATGGCCACCCCACCCAGTGCACACCCTCACCCGTGTTCGCCGGCGTCCAGTACCCCCCGTACACCTACTCGACGCTGGCTTACGCATCCTCCCCGATGCCACCTCTACGCCGTGGCGCGCTGCTCTTCTCACAAGCCTCATCGTCGCATCTTGGCAACCCCGACTTTGATACCAACGCTATCAGGAGCCCGATCCTAAGTCACACCGATCTAGCATGTAACCCATCATATCACTTTGCGGCCTCATGCACGGTATTCCCATGGGTGCCACCTTACCTGGCCCGGGACCGTTTTCACCTTTTGGCTCACATATGTGATAGTGTCGCTATCATCCATATGGCAAAGAACCCGTGCCGACATGACTAGTCGTAAACCCAAGGTGGCGCTAACTTACAGGGACAGGCATACATGACCCAGCAATGAACGTGTCGATCATCAACGTATTCACCCAAGTCATAGCAAGCTACAAGGACTTAAAGGAACAACGCATGACATTTCCCCGAAGGGATAGACACAGGAGCAGAGAAGGACACATGCCGATCATCCCATGTGTTTCGGAGCAGTAGCAAGCTACCATGACTCACAGGAAGCACTAAAAGACATTTTCCCATAAGAGAGGCTACCGAGAATAAACAACTAGATTTTCAGATCCCACACATACTAAGCATTTCAAAATCATACACACAATATGCTCGATATGTGCAAATACAACATGGCATCACAACAAAACTCTATGACTCAAAGTATTTATTCAAAAGACTCCGAAGAGTCATACATATATAGTAAGAATTACAATCACGGGTCACATGACCCAACAAACAGAGCATACAAGCAATGGATGCATAACATGTCTGAGTGCAGACAACTACAAATGAAAAAGGCTAAGAAGCCTAACTATCTACAAGACCCTCCCAAGGGTACAAGATCGTAGCTGAGGTAACAAGCTAAACATCGAAGTCCACGCGGAACTACTAGTGAGACTGAAGTCTCTCTGCAAAACATCAGAACTAGCTACATATGCATTAGTATCAACAAATGGGTGGTGTAGTTTAACTGCAGCAAGCCAGCTTTGACTCAGTGGCTATCCTGTACTATGACTGCTGATAACTCTTTTAGGGTGGCGCACACGAGTCCATGTATTCACCATACCAATACACCACTATGGATCCGCTCCCGTCTCCCTACGAGAAGGCCATCCATAGCACTCATGCTTATCTTGCGCATTTTAGAGTATCCACTTTCACTTGTCTATTAACTGCATAAGCAACCCAGTAGTCCATTACCGCGGACGCGGCTATTTGAATAAATCATGTTAACCCTGCAGGGGTGTACTTCTTCACACACGCTCTCGCCACTTACCGCCATGTACACGTCATGTATCTCGGCAACCTTCAAGCAGAAGCCTAGTGAGGGTGTCGGCAATGACCTGACTAACCACACAAGTCCCTAGTCCAGGTTTATTGCCTATTCAGGTTCCATCCGTAGGAAGTCCGGCCGAGGTTTCCACTACGGCCCCGAATGGTGTGTGCAGGGTTGCCGAGGCACAAAACAGGGGTCTCGGTACACCGTGCCACATGCCTGCTGCATCACAGCCCAGCCCTAGGGTCAGCGCTGCACACGGCCTCCATTATACTACAAACACCAGAAACTACTTGCAACTCCTACACAGAGGACAAGGGAGGTTAATAAGTCGAGAGGGTCCATTGGTTTCGGGCCCAACGCGTGATAGTAACTGTTCTTGGATCAGAAACATAGAACTCAGTTCCTAAGGACGGTTTCAATGAGACAACCCATCATGTACCCCTACATGGCCTCTCACCGCTACGTTTATCAAATCGTGTTCACACACTTAGCTCTCAACAGTAGAACATGATGACCACATTCCAATTCATCCCCGATGAATCAGACCTGACACAACTCTAAGCATAGCAGGCATAACAAGTAAGCATGAATGAGTAGGCACATCATGGCTCAAACAACTCCTACTCATGCTAGTGGGTTTCAACTATTTATTGTGGCAAAGACAGGTCATGCAGAGGAAAGGGGTTCAACTACCGCAACAAACAACAGTTTGAAATGTTGTTGTCTTAATGCAGTAAATGAGAGCAGGAGCGAGAAGATGGGATTGTATCGAGATGATAATTAGGGGGGGGGGTTGCTTGCCTGACAGAGTGGTCTAGGGGCACTGTCCTTCAACTAGACACTCGTGAATACCCTCGAGAGTAGAACCTACTGCGCAGAACACACTAGTAACACAATCAATACATGGCGATATGCAACAATATGATGCATGCACATGATATGTCAAAATGAGTGTGTTGAGCTAATGAAGCTAAAACCAGAGGGGTTTGAGTTATTTTGAACCAAGGGTTCAACTTCAAATTCAAATTATGAATTTATAAAGTGCATTATCATGTTTTTTATCTGAACAACAAGGTTAAGTTGCTTTATCACGCATGAAACCAGTACCAATGGATAGATTGGATTTTTCTGATCATTTTTCATATATAAATCTTTTCATTTGGAGTTATACATTAATTCCTAAGATTTTTGAAGTTTAAATCATTTTCTGGATTATCTAGTTATTTAGAATTAAAACAAAATCCAGTAAATGAATTATTGCATCAGCACTGCGTCAGGATGACGTCCGCGAGTCAACAGGACAGCCCAGGTCAAACTGACCAGTGGGTCTCCTATATTAGTGACTAACTAACTAACATAGGTTAATTAGTGCTAATCTAGATTAGTTAATGAGATGGGGCCCGCATGTTAGTCACCCAGGGGGGTTAAATCCCTGGTCAACTGGGTCAAATCACCAGCGTTTAGACGCCGGCGACGGCCAGACGCGGCGGAGCAGCACGGGATTCGCACTCCGGCGACCAAATGGACGGCGGAGGCCATCTACGTGATGCGGGCACTCCTCTGCATCGAGTGGTGGTGGTGGTTGGACCTGGGGTGGCCGGAGTCGTCGCCGGCGATGACTTTGGCAGCTACCGGAGCTCGGGTGAGCTCGGGGTCGTCGCTACGACGGGCGTGGCGGTGCGGAGTTAGCTCCTACGTGCTCTACACGGCGTGGTGAGCAAGATGGACATGACGGCCAGGCCGTTGCATGGCCGGAGACACGGCGGCGGCGAGCGCAAGCGGCGGCGCGTGCGGGTGAGCTCAGTGCGGTGCATATGGTGCACTAGGGAGAGAACGGAGAGGGGGAGGACGGGAAGCACCTCACCGCGGTCACGGTGGTACTGGCGATGAGGTCGGGGAGGAACCGGAGAGGTCGGGGCTGCGAGGGGGATCTCCGATGATGGTGGATCAGGACGAGCTCAGTGCAGCATTTCCGGGGCGAGCGAGCACTCGGGGCTCGGTCTGCTCGATGAAGCAGATGACGACGGAGCTCGTGGACACGACAAGCCGATGAGGGGGCGACGATGGCTGTGGCCTCACGACAGCGCGGGCGCGGCTGCATCGGCCATGGCGAGGAGAGGCAAAGGAGGAGAGCAGGAGGGAGTGAGGTGTCGGCGAGGTCAGGGCGGCACCGAGGAGGCCTTTCGAGGCGTCGTCGCGCTGTCCAAGCGACGTAGACGAGCAGGGAGCTACGTGGCGAGCTCGGGCACGCGTGCACTGCCCCCTCTGCCTACTGGCAGAGGTGGGTGACGACTGGCACTGGGCCAGGTGGGCCGGCCCAGTCCGGTAAGTGGCCTTTGGCCTTTTTTTCTCTCTCTCTTTTCTATTTTTCTTTGTTTTCTATTTTCTGCAATTGTTTTGGCTTTATTAAAAATAGCAGAGCATTTTCAAAAATCCTGAAAATATTTGTGGGCACTATTTGGATTATTTCCAACAGCCCTCATTTACTTTCAAGATTATTTGGACATTTAAAATTATTTATGGCATTTAAATGTCCAAAAACAAATACTATATGATTTAGTTCAATAACCCAGAGTGTCCTAGAAAAGTGTTCACCATTTTTGGCAGAGGTTCTGGACCAAAACAAAAATGATGAACATTTATGAAGGGCATTTCAGGTTCATTAAAAAATATTTTAGTAAACCCAAGATGATTTAAGTGGTGCTAGAGGTTTATGCCATCCCCATTCAAGTTTCAGGAAATTTTAAACATGATGCATCACTCTAACTAGTCCTAATGCAAGCACGGACTAGGGTTGTGACAACGCGATGGAGACCGACATGAATGACATCATCACGACCGGAACGGTTGCCACCGCCGCCTCCCCCGCCTCCCCCGGGTTCAATGCCCAAGAAGATACAATGGACCTCAATGGCGACATGGACGGCGAGCTCGACTACGCCGAGGAGGAGCCAGAGGAGGAGGAGGAGGAGGAGGAGGAGGAGGAGGAACCGGCGCCTGCTCCGACGAGGAAAAGGAAAAAGAAAAAGTGGGCAGCCAGGACTGACGAGCCGCGCGTCAAGTGGGCGTCCAAAGAAGACGAGTGCCTCGCCGAAGCGTGGAAGATCGTCTGCCTCGACCCGACCACCGGTACGAACCAGAACGTCGACACGTATTGGGAGCGCATCAAGGCAGAGTTTGACGAATGCAAGCTGTCGACCCCTACTTCGCCGGCGTCCACATTGTAACGCCCCGAGACCGACGCTCCAGAAGACTTCCAGCTATTCCGAGTTTCGCCGTGTGTTTCTTTTGTGCTTGCTCTTTTATTTTTGCATTGCATCATGTCATCATGCCATCATTTCATTTAATTTTTAAAACTCTTCTAAATAAATTGTATGGATCTTTGATCCATTTAAATCGAGGGAAGGGTGACTTCTCTTTATAACATACCCTCCCAATATTTAGGGAGATATTATAAAATATTCCATTGTTTTGGAATCACCCATGAACCCACTTGCATATTAAATCCCTTGGCCTTTTCTTCTTCAAGTTTTGACTCTCTAACCTTGCCAATAATTCTTTTATCATATTCCGGAGCTCCATCAAAAATCCGAACATTTTTGGACCTTCCTTTTATCAAGTCCTAGTTCAAACCCATTTGAATTAAATTCAAGTGAGTTTGAATTGAAATCTTTCAATCATGGCCTTTCTATTTTTCTTGGAACGAGCATATTTTTGCGAGTCCGGGAAAATTATCCCCATGCGCAAATCTTTCCCCTAACCTCTCTTTCTTTTCTTTCTTTTCTCTATTCTATTTTATTATTCATTAGTGAGAGAGAGAGAGAGCCCAGCCAGGCCTCTTAGGCCCGACCAACTAAGCCGGCCCATTAACCTAGGCCCAGCCGCGCCCCAGCTCTAGCCCTAGCCCATCCATCTCTCCCTCGTCCTCCCTCCAGCGCCGCATCGCTCGTACCCAGCGCCTGACACCCACCTCCTCGCTCGATCCCCATCTCCCCTCGTACCCCCGCTCCATCCTCTCGATCCCCTCGCTCCTCGCGCCTCCGCCTCCGCCCAAGGCCTCGCCCTTCTCCCCCGCGTCCCCATCTCCACCCATCGCATCGAGCTCCCCCGCAGCCCGACCCCACGAGATCCCTAAGCGTGGCGGCTGTCCTCGTCGCCTCCGCCCCGCGACAGCAGCCGCCGCCCGCGTCCCCTCTGCTCCACCATGCATGCAGTGCTCGAGCCCTACCGTGTCGCAGCCTCTGCTGCCGGCGACCTTGACCTCCCCTGCACCAGGCCCCGCCACCGGCCTGCTACCTCGCCTCCCCAACCCGAGCTGGCCCGGATCCGGCCATCTTCGCCGCCTCCTCGCCGGATTCCGCCGTCATCTCCATCCCCGGCCTCCTTGTTCGCCATGCCTTGTTAGCGGTAGCAGTCCCGGCCTCCTCTGCTTTGTCGTGACCACCACCATGGCCGCGGCAACCATCAGCCAACCGCGCGGCTCGCCCCCTGCCTCGTCCCCTCCCCCTGTCCACGAGACAGGGGGCGCGTCCCCTCCCCCTGGGCGTGCCCCCCTATCTCGTGGGCCCCCTGGACCTCCACCGACCTCAACTCCAACTCCATATATTAACGTTCGAGGAGAAAAAAATCAGAGAGAAATTTTCATCGCGTTTTACGACACGGAGCCGCCGCCAAGCCCTAATCTCTCTCGGGAGGGCTGATCTGGAGTCCGTTCGAGGCTCTGGAGAGGGGGATTTGTCGCTGTCATCATCATCAACCATCCTCCATCACCAATTTCATGATGCTCACTGCCGTGTCTGAGTAATTCCATCGTAGGCTTGCTGGACGGTGATGGGTTGGATGAGATTTACCATGTAATAAAGTTAGTTTTGTTAGGGTTTGATCCCTAGTATCCACTATGTTCTGAGATTGATGTTGCTATGACTTTGCTATGCTTAATGCTTGTCACTAGGGCCCGAGTGCCATGATTTCAGATCTGAACCTATTATGTTTTCATGTATATATGTGTGTTCTTGATCCTATCTTGCAAGTCTATAGTCACATATTACGTGTTATGATCCGACAACCCCGAAGTGACAATAATCGGGATACTTCTCGGTGATGACCGTAGTTTGAGGAGTTCATGTATTCACTATGTGCTAATGCTTTATTCTGGTACTCTATTAAAAGGAGGCCTTAATATCCCTTAGTTTCCACTAGGACCCCGCTGCCACGGGAGGGTAGGACAAAAGATGTCATGCAAGTTCTTTTCCATAAGCACGTATGACTATTTAGGGAATACATGCCTACATTACATTGATGAACTGGAGCTAGTTCTGTGTCACCCTATGTTATAGCTATTACATGAGGAATTGCATCCGGCATAATTATCCATCATTGATCCATTGCCTACGAGCTTTTCACATATTGTTCTTCGCTTATTTACTTTTCCGTTGCTACTGTTACAACTACTACAAAAACCCAAAAACTATTATCTTTACTTTTGCCATCGTAACCTTTATTATCATACCACTTTTGCTACTAAATATTTTGCTGCAGATACTAAGTTATCCAGGTTTGGTTGAATTGACAACTCAACTGCTAATACTCAAGAATATTCTTTGGCTCCCCTTGTGTGGAATCAATCAATTTGGGTTGAATACTTTACCCTTGAAAGCTGTTGCGATCCCCTACACTTGTGGGTTATCAAGACTAATTTCTGGCGCCATTGCCGGGGAGCATAGATCTATTCTCTGAGTCACTTGGGATTTATATCTGTTGATCACTATGAAGAACTTGAAAGACGACAGAACCAAGATTTTGCCCTCAACTACGAGGGGAGGTAAGGAACTGCCATCTAGCTGTGCACTAGATTCTCCTTCCATTATTAGTAAGCCTGCGACACCTAAACCTGCTACTGCTATGAATTCTGATATGTCGCATGTTATTGATGATGCCACTTCTGCTATGTATGATACTTATGATGAAACTACTTCTGTGCGTGATACTACTTTTCCATTAGGTGAATTTCTTGATGAACAACTTGCTAGAGTTAGGGGGAATGAAATTATTTAAGATGTTATTATTGATGATAGTGATGATGAAAGTTCTCCCAATGATTATGAATTGCCTGTTGTTCCTGAGGATTATCTTATGAATGAACAAGCTGCTAGAGCTATATTTTCTTGCAATGATAGATATGATCTTAAGAAATTATTAGCTAAATGGAAGTAGCAGTCTCTTAATGCTAGAATGAAACCTGACCCTGCTTTTGCTACTTCACTTATTTGTGTTACTGATAAAGATTATGAATTCTCTGTTGATCCTGAGATTATTACTTTAGTTGAATCTGATCCTTTTTATGGCCTTGAATCTGAAACTGTTGTGGCACATCTTACAAAGTTAAATGATATAGCCACCCTGTTTACTAATGATGAGAAGTCTTGCTATTATTATATCCTTAAGGTATTTCTGTTCTCATTAAAGGGTGATGCAAAGACTTGGTATAATTCTCTTGCTCCTGGTTGTGTCCGTAGTCCCCAGGATATGATTTATTACTTCTCTGCTAAATATTTCCCTGCTCATAAGAAACAAGCTGCCTTGCGGGAAATATATAATTTTGTGCAAATCAAGGAAGAGAGTCTCCCACAAGCTTGGGGTAGGCTTCTCCGGTTACTTAATGCTTTGCCTGGTCATCCTCTCAAGAAAAATGAAATACTTGATATCTTTTATAATGGACTAACCGATGCTTCCAAGGACTACTTGGATAGTTGTGCTGGTTGTGTTTTCAAGCAAAGAACAATCGACGAAGCTGAATTACTATTGAATAATATGTTGACTAATGAAAATAATTGGACTCTTCCTGAGCCAATTCCTGAAGAAATTCCTAAACCAATTGAGCCAACTCCTGAGCCTATTCCTAAAGCCACTCCGAAGAAGGGAGGTGTTTTATTTCTCAGTCCTGAAGATATGCAAGAGGCAAAGAAATCAATGAAAGAAAAAGGTATTAAAGCTGAAGATGTTAAGAATTTACCTCCCATTGAAGAAATACATGGTCTTAATATACCGCCTGTTGAAGAACCACATTGTCTTGATAACCCGACACAGGTAGTAAAGGTAAATTCTCTCTATAGATATGATAAAGTTGAAATCCCCTCTACTAAATTTCATAGCCCATGCTTAGATGAATTTGATGACTTTATGGCTAGACAAGAATGTTTTAATGCTTATGTTGGTAGAGAGTTAAAGAATAATGCTTTCGAGATAGGACGCGTGAGCGATAATATGGCTAGAGTTAAAGGTGAAGTTAAACTCATTAGAAAATATACTTCTATGGTTGCTACTCAAGCTGAGCAAGTACTTAAAGCTCAAAATGATTTGCTTGAGGAATTAAATAATAAAAATGACTTTGCTGTTAGAGTGGCTACTAGAACTGGTAGAATGACTCAGGAACCTTTGTATCCTGAAGGCCACCCTAAGAGAATCGAGCAAGATTCTCAGAGAAACAATTTAGAGGCACCTAGTTCTTATAAAAAGAAGAAAAAGAGAAATGATAGAACTTTGCATGCTTCTAGTGAACCTACTATAGACACACCTGAAAATCCTAATGATATTTCTATCTCTGATGCTGAAACACAATCAGGTGATGAACATGAGCCTAGTGATAATGTTAATGATAATGTTCATGTTGATGCTCAACCTAGCAAAAACAATGATGTAGAGATTGAACCTGATGTTGATCTTGATAACCCACAATCAAAGAATCAACGTTATGACAAGAGAGATTTTGTTGCTAGGAAGCACGGTAGAGAAATAGAACCATGGGTTCAGAAACCCATGCCCTTTCCTCCTAAACCATCCAACACAAAGGATGATGAGGATTTTGAGCGCTTTGCTGAAATGATTAGACCTATTTTCTTACGTATGCGCTTAACTGATATGCTAAAAGTAAATCCTTATGCTAAATATATGAAGGATATCATTACAAATAAAAGAAAGATACCAGAAGCTGAAATTTCCACCATGCTTTCTAATTACACTTTTAAGGGTGGAATACCAAAGAAACTTGAAGATCCGGGTGTCCCAACTATACCATGCTCCATTAAAAGAAATTATGTTAGAACTGCTTTATGTGATCTTGGAGCCGGTGTTAGTGTTATGCCTCTCTATTTATATCGTAGACTTGAATTGAATAAGTTGACACTTACTGAAATATCTTTGCAAATGGCTGATAAATCAACTGCTATACCTGTCGTTATTTGTGAGGATGTGCCTGTTGTGGTTGCAAATGTCACTATCTTAACGAACTTTGTTATTCTTGATATTCCCGAGGACGATAGTATGTCTATTATCCTTGGTAGACCTTTTCTTAATACTGCAGGGGCCATTATTGATTGCACCAAAGGCAATGTCACTTTTCATGTTAATGGTAATGAGCATATGGTACACTTTCCGAGGAAACAATCTCAAGTTCATAGCATCAATTCTATTGGAAAACTTCCAACTATTATTATTGGAGGTTTTGAATTTCCTCTCCCTACTGCCAAGATAAAGTATGATATTCTTATTATTGGGGATTTTCATATCCCCATTGAGGTAACTTAGTGTTATTCGAAATTTCTCCGGTTCCGTGTTATTCGGAGTGAGTTTGTTAACAAGACTTGATCAACCTTGTTAGTGGATTCATTTTGATGATCATGAGATGGATGAAACTAGAAGGCACAACCTTCTGTACCTTCTTTTTACTTTCTGTTATTTAGGATAAATAAAGCAAAAATAGTATTATCTGTCTGTTTTCTGAATTATCCGTGCATTAAAAATATCCTGAAAATAAAAGTGCTCTAAATGCACTGCAAATTTAGTATGATTTTTTATGGAATATTTGAGGATTTTAGGCACTGAAAATACTGCAGGAGGGGCAAGCACCAGGCCACAAGAGTGGAGGGCAGGCCCACCCCACCTGGGCGCGCCCCCCTATCTCGTGGGCCCCTAGTACCCCCCCTCCACTTATGCCAGCACCCACACACTTCAACTTCTACCCAAAAAAATCCCCATCTAGCTCAAGCACGAGTTCTAGTTCATTTTGCTGCGATTTTCGATCTCCTTGCTCAAAGCTCCATTCACAAAACTGCTTTGGGAGATTGTTGCTTGGTATGTGACTCCTCCATTGGTCCAATTAGTTTTTGTTCTAGTGCTTTATTCATTGCAAATTTTTGCTGCATAGGTGACCATGTTCTTGAGCTTGCATGTTAAATTTATGAGGTCCCAAGCAATTCTAATGAATGATATAGGCTCTAGGCACTTGTAGGAGTAGTTGCTACCAATCTTGTTTAGTTTTATTCACTTTTATTTTGAAGTTACTAAAATTTCAGAAATATTTCAGAAAAAGAATTATGCTTAGAAGAATGTACCAAGGTGGCTCCTCGGTGAAGAAAGGGCCCAGGATTGCCACACGTGAGCATGATGTTGAATTACCGAGGGACGCGCATGTACGAGCTTGTGAGTGGCCATCCGATAATTTTATGGTCGAAGCAGGCTTGAAGGAGGAATTTGACGCGTATGTGCGTAATGCCGAGCTGGAGGGTTTCTTACAAGATAAGCGTCCGCAGTACTATCAATTGACTGATTCTTTTGTGCGGAGGTTTAAATATAACTGTGTGTGTAATTCTCCTAGTGTCATATTTGATATTTATGATACATCTTATACCATGGATTTAGAAGATTTCACAACTGCTTGCAAACTCCCGCAGTGGGGTAATATTAATGATCCTCACAAATCTGAATTTAGAGACTTTCTTGCTAGTATTACTGTGGGAGAATCTAGGGACATAGCACAAGCTACCATAGGGAGCATTCATTTTCCTGCTATACATTATTTTGCTCTCTTTATTGGTAGATGCATTAATGGTAAAGACGAAGCATGTCACATGTGTGTTCCTGATCTGTGTGTCCTCAAGAGTGTAGTGTTAGGTTATAAAGGTTATAACTTGGGGGCAATAGTTGCACGAAGGTTGCAGAATAATAGTAGAAAGGGAAATTTATTTGGAGGAATTTATGCAACCCGTGTGGCTAATTATCTTGGTATAGCCCCACGAGAGGGAGATATGATAATACCTCTTGTTTATTTGGATTTTGAAGCTATGGTCAATCATCAATTTCTTGGGAGGAATGAACAATTCCTCCAATATCGACTAATCTATGACAGACAGAACGTCGTCCATGTTACTCTTCCTGCTCCCTACCTTTTTGATTATCAGGCAAAAGGAAGATATGTTGTCACCAGGGAGGAAGCAGCTGAACATGAGGGGAGAGCGGAGGCAGCTCGCCAACACGCCGCAGCTCAAGAGGCGGTTGCCGCTGCATCTCAGTACGACCCTAGTTTCACTTACGGATATCAGCCAGGCGGTCCTTGGTATTAGACCAACTTAGGCCAAAAGCCTAAGCTTGGGGGAGTACGTATTTCTCACCGACTTTACATTCATATTCACACACTAGTCGTCGGTGATCATACTCTTTCATTGTATTATCCATGCTAGTATAAATTTCTTTTTCTAGTTTTCTTCTTGTGTGTTTGTTAAACCTTAAGAAAAACCAAAAAAATTAGTTAGTTGAATTTCCATGCTTGTAGTAGAAATTAAAATGAAAACCCCAAAAGATTTCTTGTTCTTCTTTTTACTTGTTGGGAGCTTTCCCGTGTAAATAGTTTTATTTTCTTTTCTTTCCTTTGGGGGTCGAGAAGACCATATTGAAAATTCTTAGTGGCTCTCATATGCATGATTGTTTTTTTAACTTAGAGCCCATATTACTTGTCTTCTCTCTTGAGTTGAATGCTTGCAGATTCCAGCTTAGTCCAATGCATGTGCACTCTTATTATTATACACATCGTTCGGTCGTGCAAGTGAAAGGCAATAATGACGATATATGATGGACTTATTGAGATGAGAAAAGCTGGTATGAACTCGACCTATCTTGTCTTTGTAAATATGATGAGTTCATCGTTTCTGAGTCAGCTTATTATGAAGTAAACACATTTGCAATGACATTTAGAGATTATAGTTGCTTGTGCCATGCTTGATTAGCAATGAGTTATAATGGTTTACCTTGCGTGCCAACATGCTATTAGAATGATTATGATGTGGTATGATGGGATGGTATCCTCCTTTGAATGAATTGAGTGACTCGACTTGGCACATGTTCACGCATGTAGTTGAATCAAATCAACATAGCCTTCATGATATTTATGTTCATGGTTGATTATATCCTACTCATGCTTGTATTCGGTGTGAATTAATTTTAATGCATGTTTATGACTGTTGTCGCTCTCTCAGTTGGTCGCTTCCCAGTCTTTTGCTAGCCTTCACCTGTACTAAGCGGGAATACTGCTTGTGCATCCAAACTCCTTAAACCCCAAAGTTGTTCCATATGAGTCCACTATACCTTCCTATATGTGGTATTTACCTGCCGTTCCAAGTAAATTTGTATGTGCCAAACTCCAAACCTTCAAATGAAATTCTGTTTTGTATGCTCGAGCAGCTCATGTTACAACTAGGGATGCCTATATCTTCCATGCTAGGTGGGTTATTCTCAAGAGGAGTGGACTCTGCTCCTCATTCACGAGAAAGGGCCGGTAACCGGGATGCCCAGTCCCATGATCCAAAAAGATCAAAGCAAATCAAATTAATTAAACAAAACTCCCCCAGGGCTGTTGTTAGTTGGAAGCACTCGTTGTTTCGAGCAAGCCATGGATTGATGCTTGTTGGTGGTTGGGGGAGTATAAACATTTACCATTCTGTTTGGGAACTGCCTATAATGCATGTAGTATGGAAGATACAGCCATCTCATAGTTGTTGTGTTGACAGTGAAAGTATGCTGCTCAAAATGTTATTCAATCTCTTTTTTTAAATCGAGCTCTGGCACCTCTACAAATCCCTACTTCCCTCTACGAAGGGCCTATCTATTTACTTTTATGTTGAGCCATCATCCTTCTTATTAAAAAGCACCCGCTGGAGAGCACACTGTCATTTGCATTCATTACTATTGACTTATATTGGGTATGACTTGACTGGATCTCTTTTACCATGAATTACAATGTTTAGTCAGTCCTTGATCTTTAAAGGTGCTCTGCATTTATGTTTTGCGGTCTCAGAAAGGGCTAGCAAGATACCATTTTTTTATATGATGTTATAATTGTTTTGAGAAAGTGTTGTCATCCGAGTTTCATTATTATGGCTCGCTAGCTGATTAGGCTATTGATATGAGTAATTGTGAGACCTAAGTGTTATTGTGAGTATGGTTAGTTCATAATATTTGCTGAAACCTGAATGCTGGCTTTTCATGTTTACAACAACAAGAGCAAACAGAGTTTGTAAAAGTTTTTCTTCATCACTTTCAGTTTATCAACTGAATTGCTTGAGGACAAGCAAAGGTTTAAGCTTGGGGGAGTTGATACGTCTCCAACGTATCTACTGTTCCAAACACTTTTGCCCTTATTTTGGACTCTAACTTGCATGATTTGAATCAAACTAACCTGGACTGACGCTGTTTTTAGCAGAACTGCCATGATGTTGTTTTATGTGTAGAAAAGAAAAGTTCTCGGAATGTCCTAAAAATTGACGGAGCGACTTTTTAGAAAATATAAAAAATATTGGCGAAAGAATCAAGACCAGGGGGCCCACACCCTGTCCACGAGACAGGGGGCGCGCCCCCTCCCCATGGCGCGCCCCCTATCTCGTGGGCCCCCTGGACCTCCACCGACCTCAACTCCAACTCCATATATTCACGTTCGCGGTGAAAAAAATCAGAGAGAAAGTTTTATCGCGTTTTACGACACGGAGCCGCCACCAAGCCCTAATCTCTCTCGGGAGGGCTGATCTGGAGTCCGTTCGGGGCTCCGGAGAGGGGGATTTGTCGCTGTCATCATCATCAACCATCCTCCATCACCAATTTCATGATGCTCACCGCCGTGCATGAGTAATTCCATCGTAGGCTTGCTGGACGGTGATGGGTTGGATGAGATTTACCATGTAATCAAGTTAGTTTTATTAGGGTTTGATCCCTAGTATCCACTATGTTCTGAGATTGATGTTGCTATGACTTTGCTATGCTTAATGCTTGTCACTAGGGCTTGAGTGCCATTATTTCAGATCTGAACCTATTATGTTTTCATGAATATATGTGTGTTCTTGGTCCTATCTTGCAAGTCTATAGTCACCTATTACGTGTTATGATCTGACAACCCTGAAGTGACAATAATCGGGATACTTCTCGGTGATGATCGTAGTTTGAGGAGTTCATGTATTCACTATGTGCTAATGCTTTGTTCCGGTACTCTATTAAAAGGAGGCCTTAATATCCCTTAGTTTCCACTAGGACCCCGCTGCCACAGGAGGGTAGGACAAAAGATGTCATGCAAGTTCTTTTCCATAAGCACGTATGACTATTTACGGAATACATGCCTACATTACATTAATGAACTGGAGCTAGTTCTGTGTCACCCTATGTTATAGCTATTACATGAGGAATCGCATCCGGCATAATTATCCATCACTGATCCATTGCCTATGAGCTTTTCACATATTGTTCTTTGCTTATTTACTTTTCCGTTGCTACTGTTACAACTACTACAAAAACCAAAAAACTATTATCTTTACTTTTGCCACCGTTACCTTTATTATCATACCACTTTTGCTACTAAATACTTTGCTGCAGATACTAAGTTATCAAGGTGTGGTTGAATTGACAACTCAACTGCTAATACTCAAGAATATTCTTTGGCTCCCCTTGTGTCGAATCAATAAATTTGGGTTGAATACTTTACCCTCGAAAGCTGTTGCGATCCCCTATAATTGTGGGTTATCACATCATGACGTCACCCTCCTTCAACAATGAAGACAAGGATGCTTGGCTATTGAAGATAGAGCTGAAAAGAGAAGAACCTGAGGAGATCAACAAGGAGGAAGGGATCAAGAAGGCCATGGAGGATCAAGCTCCAGCGGTGGAAGAAGAAAACATCCGTCAACCTCTACCTAACCTCTTTACCCCAACTGAGATTGAATCTTTCAAGATGATTGAGTTAGCTCGCATACAAAACAAGTATCTCACGCAGGAAAATATTTTTTTGAAGGATCATATTGTCGCACTCAAGGGCATTATCCGCAAGTTGGAGGAGCTTCTACGCTCGATGTGCGATTATCCACCCTCATCATCACCACTTTCATCACCTCCGAGGACATAATTACATGGGTATGGGCACTCCCCTTGGCAACTGCCAAGCTTGGGGGAGGTGCCCCGGTATCGTATCACCATCACACTCCTATCTTTACCGTTTTACTTAGTTCGATCCTTTTAGTAATATCTTGATCTAGTAGAATAAAGTTTTGGTATGAATTAGTTTTGAGTTTTGCTTTGTGATCTCTCTATGTAATCGAGTCCATGAGCTATTTTATAATAAAGATTAGTGTTGAGTCAAGGGCTTTGCTATCTTGCTATGATGTTGAAAAAATAGAAAGAATAAAAGAGTTCGTATTGATCTTATGGATAGTAATGACTTCACATATAAAGAGTATGAGCCTTAAAAGTTGTTGAGAGTTGACAAACATAGTTTTGGTCATCACTGCAATTAATAGGAAGTAATAAATAAAGAGAGGTGCTCACATATAAATATACTATCTTGGACATCTTCTATGATTGTGAGCACTCATTAAGTATGACATGCTAAAGAGTTGATATTGGACAAGGAAGACAACATAATGGGTTATGTTTTCTCACATCTTAGTTAAAGTATATTGTCATGGATCATCCAACATGTTGAGCTTGCATTTCCCCCTCATGCTAGCCAAATTCCTTGCACCAAGTAGAGATACTACTTGTGCTTCCAATTATACTTAAACCCAATATTTGCCATGAGAGTCCACCATACCTACCTATGGATTGAGTAAGATCCTTCAAGTAAGTTTTCATGTTGCAAGCAATAAAAATTTCTCCATAAATATGTATGACTTATTAGTGCGGAGAAAATAAGCTTTATACGATCGTGTGATATGGAAGTAATAAAAGCGATGGACTGCATAATAAAGTTTCATATCACAAGTGGCAATATAGAGTGACGTTCTTTTGCATTAAGATTTTGTGCATCCAACCCTAAAAGCATATGACAACCTCTGCTTCCCCCTACGAAGTGTCTATCTTTTACTTTATGTCTTTTACTTTATGCAAGAGTCAAGATGATCTTCACCTTTCCCTTTTTCATTTTATCCTTTGGCAAGCACCTCGTGTTGGAAAGATCCTGATATATATATCCAACTGGATGTAAGTTAGCATGAACTATTATTGTTGACATCACCCAAAGGTGAATACGTTGGGCGGCGAAATTGTAAGCCCCTATCTTTCTCAGTGTCTGATGAAAACTCCATAACCGTAAGTATTACATGAGTGTTAGCAATTGTGAAAGACTATATGATAGTTGAGTATGTGGACTTGATGAAAAGCTCTATTATTGACTCTTTCTGATATTATGATAAATTGCAATTGCTTCAATGACTGAGATTATAGTTTGCTAGTTCACCATGAAGTTTCTGAACCATACTTGATATTGTGAATAGATTGTTACTTGAGCATAAGAAATCATATGACAAAATATATATTTGTTGCTGTTATAAGAATGATCATGATGCCCTCATGTCCGTATTTTATTTTTATCAACACCTCTATCTCTAAACATGTGGACATATTTTTTGATTTCGGCTTCCTCTTGAGGACAAACAAGGTCTAAGCTTGGGGGAGTTGATACGTCCATTTTGCATCATGCTTTTATATCGATATTATTGCGTTATGGGCTGTTATTACACGTTATGTCACAATACTTATGGCTATTCTCTCTTATTTTACAAGGTTTGTCATGAAGAGGGAGAATGCCGGCAGCTGGAATTCTGGCTGGAAAAGGAGCAAATATTGGAAACCTATTCTGCACAGCTCCAAAAGTCCTGAAACTCCACGAAAGTCATTTTTGGAATTAATAAGAATTATTGAGCGAAAGAGGTACCGGAGGGGGCCCACACCCTGGCCACGAGGGTGGGGGCGCCCCCCTACTGGGCGCACCCCCTGTCTCGTGGGCCCCCTTGTGGCCCTCCGGTGCCCATCTTTTGCTATATGAAGTCTTCTATCCTGAAAAAAATCATAAGCAAGCTTACGGGACAAAACTCCGCCTCCACGAGGTGGAACCTTGGTGGAACCAATCTAGGGCTCCAGAGGAGCTGTTCTGCTGGGGAAACTTCCCTCCGGGAGGGGGAAATCATCACCATCGTCATCACCAACGATCCTCTCATTGGGAGGGGGTCAATCTCCATCAACATCTTCACCAGCACCATCTCCTCTCAAAACCCTAGTTCACCTCTTGTATCCAATCTTGTATCAAAACCACAAATTGGTACCTGTGGGTTGCTAGTAGTGTTGATTACTCCTTGTAGTTGATGCTAATTGGTTTATTTGGTGGAAGATCATATGTTCAGATCCTTAATGCATATTAATACTCCTCTGATCATGAACATGAATATGCTTTGTGCGTAGTTACGTTTGTTCCTGAGGACATGGGTGAAGTCTTGCTATTAGTAGTCATGTGAATTTGGTATTCGTTTGATATTTTGATGAGATGTATGTTATCTCTCCTCTAGTGGTGTTATGTGAATGTCGACTACATGACACTTCACCATTATTTGGGCCTAGAGGAAGGCATTGGGAAGTAATAAGTAGATGATGGGTTGCTAGAGTGACATAAGCTTAAACCCTAGTTTATGTGTTGCTTCGTAAGGGGCTGATTTGGATCCACTAGTTTAATGCTATGGTTAGGTTTACCTTAATACTTCTTTTGTAGTTGCCGATTCTTGCAATAGGGGCTAATCATAAGTGGGATGCTTGTCCAAGAAAGGGCAGTACCCAAGCACCGGTCCACCCACATATCAAATTATCAAAGTAACAAACGCGAATCATATGACCATGATGAAAACTAGCTTTACGATAATTCCCATGTGTCCTCGGGAGCGCTTTTCTCATTATAAGAAATTGTCCAGGCTTGTCCTTTTCTACAAAAAGGATTGGGCCACCTTGCTACACTTTATTTAATTCCATTGCTTGTTACTCATTACAAATTATCTTATCACAAAACTATCTGTTACCTACAATTTTAGTGCTTGCGGAGAATACCTTACTGAAAACCGCTTGTCATTTCCTTCTGCTCCTCGTTGGGTTCGGCACTCTTACTTATCGAAAGCACTACGATAGATCACCTATACTTGTGGGTCATCACGCCCCCAGGATCTCGTTTCTTGCCAGTTTGGGCCGAAATAACAGCCAGCGAACCCGAGCCGAACCCAAGCCCCCGGGGGTCGCCTGGGGTGCCGGCCGAAGTGAAAAGGCGCGTGGGTCCATTGTGTCGGCGAGAGAAGGCCCTTTTATCGTTGACCCCCCTGCTTTCCCCCCTTCGTTTCCCTCAATTCCCCCTTTCTCTCACCTTTCTCCTCCCTCTCCCCTCCATCCGGCCGCCATGCCGTTAAAAAAGTACCAGGCTCCTCGCGCCGCTACCGATGCCAACGCCACCCAGCCGATTCATAGGAAGCATAGGGAGCCGTCGTCCAAGCCCCCGGGCATGTCAAACACAGACTAGAAGGTGGAGGTTCAGCGTCGGGAGGCTTTCACCGCCGACCGGCGGAACAGGCCCAATGCCAAGAAGGCCCGGGACAGGGCGGCAGCGGAGCAGGCAGATGATACGTCTCCAACGTATCTATAATTTTTGATTGTTCGATGCTATTATATTACCTGTTTTGGATGTTTATGGGCTTTACTTTACACTTTTATATCATTTTTGGGACCAACCTACTAACCCGAGGCCCAGCCCGAATTGCTGTTTTTTCCCTATTTCAGTGTTTCAAAGAAAAGGAATATTAAACGGAGTCCAAACGGAATGAAACCTTCCAGAGCGATCTTTTTGGAAAAAACACAATCCAGGAGACTTGGAGTGGACGTCAAGAAGCAGCTGAGGCAGCCACGAGGCAGGAGGGCGCGCCCTAGGGGATGGGCGTGCCCCCACCCTCGTGGGTCCCTCGTGGCTCCCCTGACCTACCTCCTTCGCCTATATATACCTCCATACCCTGAAAACATCCAGGAGCGCCACGAAAAACTATTTCCACCGCCGCAACCTTCTGTATACGCGAGATCCCATCTTGGAGCCTTCGTTGGCGCTCCGCTGGAGGGGGAATCGACCATGGAGGGCTTCTACATCAACACCATAGCCTCTCCGATGAGTTGTGAGTAGTTTACCACAGACCTTCGGGTCCATAGTTATTATCTAGATGGCTTCTTCTCTCTCTTTGGATCTCAATACAAAGTTCTCCTCGATCTTCTTGGAGATCTATTCGATGTAACTCTTTTTGTGGTGTGTTTGTCGAGATCTGATGAATTGTGGGTTTATGATCAAGTTTATCTATGAGAAATATTTGAATCTCCTCTGAATTCTTTAATGTATGATTGGTTACCTTTGCAAGTCTCTTCGAATTATGAGTTTGGTTTGGCCTACTAGATTGATCTTTCTTGCAATGGGAGAAGTTCTTAGCTTTGGGTTCAATCTTGCGGTGTCCTTTCCCAGTGACAGCAGGGGCAGCAAGGCATGTATTGTATTGTTGCCATCGAGGATAAAAAGATGGGGTTTATATCATATTGCTTGAGTTTATCCCTCTACATCGTGTCATCTTGCTTAATGTGTTACTCTGTTCTTATGAACTTAATACTCTAGATGCAGGTAGGAGTCGGTCGATTGTGGAGTAATAGTAGTAGATGCAGAATCGTTTCGGTCTACTTGTTGCGGATGTGATGCCTATATACATGATCATGCCTAGATATTCTCATAACTATGCACTTTTCTATCAATTGCTCGATAGTAATTTGTTCACCCACCATAATACTTATGCTATTTTGAGAGAAGCCACTAGTGAAACCTATGGCCCCCGGGTCTATCTTTTATCATATAAGTTTCTGATCTACTTTTATTTGCATCTTTACTTTCCAATCTATATCATAAAAATACCAAAAATATTTATCTTATCTTATTATCTCTATCAGATCTCACTTTCGCAAGTTACCATGAAGGGATTGACGAGCCCTTTATCGCGTTGGTTGCGAGGTTCTTGTTTTTTTTTTGTGTAGGTACGTGGGACTTGTTCGGAGCCTCCTACTGCATTGATACCTTGGTTCTCAAAAACTGAGGGAAATACTTACGCTACTTTGCTGCATCACCCTTTCCTCTTGAAGGGAAAACCAACGCAGTGCTCAAGAGGTAGCAAGAAGGATTTCTGGCGCCGTTGCCGGGGAGGTCTTCGCTCAAGTCAAGACATACCAAGTACCCATCACAAACTCATCTCCCTCGCATTGCATTATTTGCCATTTGCCTCTCGTTTTCCTCTCCCCCACTTCATCCTTTCCGGTTTATTCACCCTCTCTTTCCCGTTCGCCTCTCTTTTTCGTTTGCCTCTTGTGTGCTTATGTGTTGGATTGCTTTTTTTTGAAGGTTGGACATTAGGAACGCATCCTACTGCATGTATATATTAAGACCCCAGGGGGGTGAATATGTTACAAATGTACAAAGAAAGAAAAAAGGGGGTTGGGGGAGTGGCTTAAACCAGTACAAAAGGAAAGTCAGAGCTAACAAGTTAATCTAGCTAACAAGTTAATCTAGCTATGGGATAGAAGCTAGGATGGCAGAGATGAGGTGTCTCTTGTCTTCAGGGAGTCTATAGGCAATGTTGGCAAAATCTTTTTTGAACTTGGCTTGCCAATTGTCAACCGAAGGGCCACCTTCCTAAAATAGTTATTATTTCTTTCCTTCCACAAACTCCATGCGGCAACCAGGAAGATGTCCATGATCATCTTACGATGATTCCCCGTCTTAAGATATTTCATCATATGCAGCCGATCTCCTGTAGCAGGCCATGTTATATTGAGCTTGAGCCAGCACCGTGTGCTAAAAGTGCAGCGAAAGAAGAGATGCTCAAGGGTTTCTTCTACGTGTTCGCCACAAAGGAGACAATCTAGGTTGGTCCCAATGTTGTAGTGCCTCCTGCTGAGCATATTGCGAGTATTGAGACGATCAACTAGAAGGAACCAACCAAAAACTTTGAGCTTGGGGACACTTTTAGCTTTCCAGAGCCAATGAAATGCCTCATGTACCTGAAGCTCTCGGAAGCAGAACTTGTAGTACGCCGTAGTCTTGAATGTGGCTGAGCCCCAGGTGCATGTCCAAACATCTCTTTCATCTGAGAGTGCAGAGGAGGAGACCACATTTTGGATCTTTCTAAGTTCATCATGGGCTTGGGTTGAAAGGGGTAGGTGAAAAGCTTCACGGACTTCAGATATAGTGAGCATACTACGAACCGATGCATCCTCTCAAGTAGCATAAGAGAAGGCCCTAGGGAATTGTTCCTCGAGGATGTGATTGCACCAGTCATCTCTCCAAAAAAAGGGCCGTCTCTCCGCTACGGATTTGGACCTTGGTCACACCTCGGTACGTTGGCATGAGCTTGATCAAATCACGCCACCACTGCGAGCCACAAGGTGGAGATGCATGCGGGATGGTGTCCACATAGTAGGTGTTCCACATCAAACTAACCAAGGGATGTCCATTTGGTTGTAGAATTTGTGTAGCAGTTTGATCAGCAGAGCCTCGTGTTGGATTTTGAGATTGAGAACGCCCAAGCCACCTTTCTCCTTAGGATGACAAACCATGTCCCATGCAGCCAAAGAGTTGCACTTGTCACTAGTATCTGTTTTTTTGATCCAAAGGCAATGCCATCGAATCTTGTCCATTTGTTCAACAATTTTTCTAGGGAGTCAGAGAACGCCCATGGGATAGATAGCCAGCAACGTGACAAGTGAGTTCATCAACGCCAATTTGCCTGCATAGGACATGAGCGACATGGCAGCCGTGATCTTGCTCTCGGCTTTGCAGATCCCGGGGGTCATGTCGAAGATAGTTGGTTTAGTAGTACCAAGAGGTAGGCCAAGGTACGTGAACGGCATCGACGCAGTGGTACAACCAAAGATATTTGCAATGTCGCGGCATTTGTCATCCGGGGTATTAATAGGGATCAGAGTAGACTTGGAGAAGTTGATGTGTAGACCAACAGAGTCAGCATAACCAGTGAGGATAGTTTTCAAACGTGCTGGTTAGTCCAAACATGCTGGCAAGAGGATTATCGTGTCGTCGGCGTATTGAATGAACGGGTAGCTAGATGGCTCAGCCGAGGGGATAGGCAGTTGCAAATGATTACAGCTAGGGCTGCATTAATTGTAGTTTGAAGAAGATCCGCTGTCAGGACAAAGATGAGAGGGGAGAGAGGGTCCCCCTGCCGAACCCCACATTTGCACCAGAATTGTTTCCCCGGTACGCCATTGAGCAACACCGAAGATTTGCCAGAGGAAGAGATGCAGTTGAACCAACAAATCCATCTGTCGTTGAACCCCATGCTCTTCATAATCTGAAGGATGGCTGCATGTTCCACCGTATCAAATGCTTTTGCAAAGTCCAACTTAAGGAGAACTATCTCGTGTTTAGAAGCTTGGCATTGGTGTATATACTCAAAGGCCCAAGCAAGGCAGTCATGGATGGATCGTCCTTTCAAGAACCCATATTGGTTTTTATGAACAATTTTTAGGATCACTCTCTACAATCTATTAGCTAGAATTTTGGGGATCAACTTAAGGCAGCAGTTCAGCAGTGTGATTGGACGAAAATCATTGACAGATTCCGGGGCCCTATTTTTGGGGATCAAAGTGATATACCCGTAGTTGAGGCTTTCAAGGTTTAGAGACCCTTGATGGAACTCCTCACAGAGTCGATAGAAATCTAGCTTTATTATGGGCCAGCAAGCTTTCAAGAATGCACCGTTAAAGCCATCAGGGCCGGGGGCCCGATCCGGCGGCATTTCATTGATCACAGCGTCAATTTCTTCGTGCGTGAATGGAACAGTGAGGCTGTCAAAGTCAACCTGAGATCAAAGCATATTTGAGAGATTGAATTTCATTTGTGGGACCTTGGCTGTGCCCAGACGTTTTTTAAAGGCCTCGAACAAGATGGACTCCTTACTCACGTGATCATCATGACAAATACCATCAGCAGATTTCAGACTTGAAATACAGATTTTTAGGTATCTTTCAGTGGCGACAGCTTGAAAAAATTTGGAATTTTCATCTCCAAACTTAATCCAACGAATGGAACAGCATTTTCTCCAGTACTCCTTCTGGTATTGAAGAAGACGAAGCAAATGGGTTTTTAGGATACGCTGAAAATTCCCCTCAGGTAACGTCAAACATCGCTTATCGGCTATATTATCAATCTCCAGTAAGGCCTTGTTGGTATTTTCAATGGCAATTTTTAGACGTGACATACGTTTACTCCAACGGCTGAGAGCACGACGAAGATTCTTAAGTTTTTGACACAAGCTGGCAGCCGCATTAATATTTGTCCCAAATTTTATAGGCTTGTTCCAAGCTTATGAGACAACATCAAAGAAGCCCGGATGTGCAATCCAAAAAGTTTCAAACCTGAACAGTCTACTTTTAGGAATGGAGGTTTGAATGGAGCCATTACATGGGATATGGTCAGAAATAGGCCGACCAAGAGGCATAACAAGAGTGTTAGGGAATGTGGCCGTCCAATTAAGTGATGTAAAGAACCAATCAAGTTGTTCAAGGAGGGGGTTCTGCTGCATATTCGACCACGTGAAATTATGACCTTTAATGGCTAGTTCAGTAAGGCATTGCTCGCGTATGAAATCATTGAAAATGAACATATCGTTTACATCACCTCCGGGCTTGTTGCGATTTTCCGGTGAACGGATATAGTTAAAATCTCCAAGCAAGAGCCAATCCTCAGAAGGGGGGATATCTAGATCAAAAAGCCACTTGGTAAAAGAAGTACGTGTTGGAAATATGCCCTAGAGGCAATAATAAAAGCATTATTATTATATTTCCTTGTTCATGATAATTGTCTTTATTCATGCTATAATTGTGTTATCCGGAAATCGTAATACATGTGTGAATAACATACATCAACATGTCCCTAGTGAGCCTCTAGTTGACTAGCTCGTTGATCAACAGATAGTCATGGTTTCCTGACTATGGACACTGGATGTCATTGATAACGAGATCACATCATTGGGAGAATGATGTGATGGACAAGACCCAATCCTAAACATAGCACAAGATCGTATAGTTCGTTTGCTAGAGTTTTCCAATGTCAAAGTATCTTTTCCTTAGACCATGAGATCGTGTAACTCCCGGATACCGTAGGAGTGCTTTGGGTATGCCAAACGTCACAACGTAACTGGGTGACTATAAAGGTAGACTACGGGCATCTCCGAAAGTGTCTGTTGGGTGACATGGATCAAGACTGGGATTTGTCACTCCGTATGACGGAGAGGTATCACTGGGCCCACTTGGTAATGCATCATCATAATGAGCTCAGAGTGACCAAGTGTCTGGTCACGGGATCATGCATTACGGTACGAGTAAAATGACTTGCCGGTAACGAGATTGAACGAGGTATTGGGATACCGACGATCGAATCTCGGGCAAGTAACATATCGATAGACAAAGGGAATAGCGTACGGGGTTGATAGAATCCTCGACATCGTGGTTCATCCGATGAGATCATCGTGGAGCATGTGGGAGCCAACATGGGTATCCAGATCCCGCTATTGGTTATTGACCGGAGAGTCGTCTCGGTCATGTCTGCTTGTCTCCCGAACCCGTAGGGTCTACACACTTAAGGTTCAGTTACACTAGGGTTGTAGGGATATGTATATGCAGTAACTCGAATGTTGTTTGGAGTCCCGGATGAGATCCCGGACGTCACGAGGAGTTCCGGAATGGTCCGGAGGTAAAGATTTATATATGGGAAGTCCTGTTTCGGGCATCGGGACAAGTTTCGGGGTTATCGGTATTGTACCGGGACCACCGGAAGGGTCCCGGGGGTCCACCGGGTGGGTCCACCTGTCCCGGGGGGGCCACATGGGCTGTAGGGGGTGCGCCTTGGCCTAATGGGCCAAGGGCACCAGCCCCACATAGGCCCATGCGCCTAGGGTTTGAAGGGGGAAGAGTCCTAGGAGGGGAAGGCACCTCCTAGGTGCCTTGGGGGGGAGGGAAACCCCCCTTGGCCGCCGCACCCCCTAGGAGAATGGATCTCCTAGGGCCGGCCACCCCCCCTTGTCCCTCCTATATATAGTGGGGGAGAGGAGGGACTTCATACCGGAACGCCTTGGCCTTTGGTTGCCTCCTTCTCCCTCTCCAACACCTCCTCCACCTCCATAGTGCTTAGCGAAGCTCTGCCGGAGTACTGCAGCTCCATCAACACCACGCCGTCGTGCTGCTGCTGGTGCCATCTCCCTCAACCTCTCCTCCCTCCCTTGCTGGATCAAGAAGGAGGAGACGTGGCTGTTCCGTACGTGTGTTGAACGCGGAGGTGCCGTCCGTTCGGCGCTGGTCATCGGTGATTTGAATCACGTCCAGTACGACTACATCATCACCGTTCTTTTGAACGCTTCCGTGCGCGATCTACAAAGGTATGTAGATGCATCTAATCACTCGTTGCTAGATGAACTCCTAGATGATCTTGGTGAAATGAGTAGGAAAATTTTTGTTTTCTGCAACGTTCCCCAACAGTACGTTGATCGCCCTGGCAAGTACCGTAGATATTAACTAGCTTCCACCGCCGAGCCGACTGTTTGGAAGAGAATTCCACCCCCAGCGCAAAATGTTCAGACATAAACACCGTACCATCAAAAGCGTGGCTACACCAAATCGTGATAATACCACCAGATGCACCAATCGCCGGAACAATATGTGTTGTATTGCTTGAGGGCTCAAGATAATACTAAATTGTGTGACTTTTCCAATACCAACAATAATGATTTCCTTATCACTCCGATTGCTCCTCTTAATGATGCTGAATCTTGTGAAATCAATGCTGCTTTGTTGAATCTTGTTATGAAAGATCAATTCTCCGGCCTTCCTAGTGAAGATGCCGCTACTCATCTAAACAACTTTGTTGATTTGTGCGATATGCAAAAGAAGAAAGACACGGATAATGACATTGTTAAATTGAAGTTATTTCCGTTTTCACTTGGAGATCGTGCTAAAACTTGGATTTCATCTTTGCCTAAAAATAGTATTGATTCATGGAATAGGTGCAAAGATGCTTTTATCTCTAAGTATTTTCCTCCCGCTAAGATCATCTGTCTTAGAAACGATATTATGAATTTTAAGCAACTAGATCATGAGCATGTTGCACAATCTTGGGATAGGATGAAATTAATGATTCGCAATTGCCCTACACATGGTTTGAATTTATGGATGATCATACAAAAAATTTATGCCGGATTGAATTTTGCTTCTAGAAATCTTTTAGATTCGGCCGCGAGAGGCACTTTTATGGAAATAATCTTAGGATAAGCTACTAAACTCCTAGATAATATTATGGTTAATTATTCTCGATGGCACACCGAAAGATCTACTAGTAAAAAAGTTCATGTGATAGAAGAGATTAATGTTTTGAGTGGAAAGATGGATGAACTTATGAAATTGTTTGCTACTAATAGTGCTCCTATTGATCCTAATGATATGCCTTTGTCTACTTTGATTGAAAATAATGATGAATCTATGGATGTGAATTTTGTTGGTAGGAATAATTTTGGTAACAACGCGTATAGAGGAAACTTTAATCCTAGGCCGTTTCCTAGTAATTCCTCTAATAATTATGGTAATTCCTACAACAATTCTTATGGAAATTTTCATAAGATGCCCTCTGATTTTGAGAATAGTGTTAAAGAATTTATGATCTCTCAAAAGAATTTCAATGCTTTTCTTGAAGAAAAATTGCTTAAAGTTGATGAATTGGCTCGGAACATGGATAGAATTTCTCTTGATGTTGATTCTTTGAAACTTAGATCTATCCCACCTAAGCATGATATCAATGAGTCTCTCAAAGCCATGAGAATTTCCATTGATGAATGCAAAGAAAGAACCACTAGAATGCATGCTAAGAAAGATTGCTTTGTAAAAGCGTGTTCTTCTAGTTTCCATGAAATTAATTATGAAGATCTCAAAGTTATTGATGTGTCTCCTATTAAGTCTTTGTTTTGCAATATGAATCTTGATAATGATGGGATTGGAGATGAGTCAACTTTAGTTAAAAGGCGTCCCAATTATTCGGAGTTTCTAGATCTTGATGCTAAATTTGGTAAAAGTGGGATTGGAAAGGTCAAAACTTTACATAGCAATAAACCCACTATTTTGGATTACAAGGAATTTAATTATGATAATTGTTCTTTAGTAGATTGTATTTCCTTGTTGCAATCCGTGTTGAATTCTCCTCATGCTTATAGTCAAAATAAAGCTTTTACCAAACATATCGTTGATGCTTTGATGCAATCTTATGAGGAAAAACTTGAATTGGAAGTTTCTATCCCTAGAAAACTTTATGATGAGTGGGAACCTACTATTAAAATTAAAATTAAAGACCATGAATGCTATGCTTTGTGTGATTTGGGTGCTAGTGTTTCTATGATTCCAAAAACTTTATGTGATGTGCTAGGTTTCCGTGAATTTGACGATTGCTCTTTAAACTTGCACCTTGCGGATTCCACTATTAAGAAACCTATGGGAAGGATTAATGATGTTCTTATTGTTGCAAATAGGAATTATGTGCCCATAGATTTTATTGTTCTTGATATAGATTGCAATCTTTCATGTCCTATTATTCTTGGTAGACTTTTCCTTAGAACGATTGGTGCAATTATTGATATGAAGGAAGAAAATATTAGATTCCAATTTCCATTAAGGAAAGGCATGGAACAGTTTCCTAGAAATAAGATCAAATTACCTTATGAATCTATTATGCGAGCTACTTATGAATTGAATACCAAAGATGGCAATACTTAGATTTATTCTCGATTTTATGCCTAGCTAGGGGCGTTAAACGATAGCGCTTGTTGGGAGGCAATCCAATTTTATTTTTGTTCCTTGCTTTTTTCTTCTGTTTGGTAATATATAATTCATCTAGCCTATGTTTAGATGTGGTTTTATGTTTTAGTTAGCGCCTGTGCCAAGTAGAACCTATAGGATCATCTTGGGAGATAGTTAATTTGATCTTGCTGAAAAACAGAAACTTTTGCACGCACGAGAATAATTTTAATAAATCACAAAAACGTGATTTTGAGTTGATTCTTGTTGAAGTAGATCAGTATACAAATTTCCTAGGACTTCCTATTTTGGTAAGATTTTTAGATTTCCATAAGTATTCGAAAGTTACAGATTGCTACAGGCTGTTCTGTTTTTGACAGATTCTGTTTTTGATGTGTTGTTTGCTTATTTTGATGAATCTATGGCTAGTATCGGGGGTATGAACCATATAGAAGTTGTAATACAGTAGGTTTAACAACAATATAAATAAAGAATGAGTTAATTACAGTACCTTAAGTGGTGGTTTTTCTTTCTTGCACTAACGGAGCTCATGAGATTTCCTGTTGAGTTTTGTGTTGTGAAGTTTTCAAGTTTTGGGTAAAGATTTGATGGACCATGGAATAAGGAGTGGCAAGAGCCTAAGCTTGGGGATGACCATGGCACCCCAAGATAATCCAAGGACAACCAGAAGCCTAAGCTTGGGGATGCCTTGGAAGGCATCCCCTGTTTCGTCTTCGTCTATCGGTAACTTTACTTGGAGCTATATTTTTATTCATCACAAGATATGTATTTTGCTTGGACCGTCTTCTATGATATGAGTCTTTGATTTTAGTTTACCACAATCATACTTGCTATACACACCTTTTGGGAGAGACACACTTGATTTATAATTTATTAGAATACTCTATGTGCTTCACTTGTATCTTTTGAGCTAGACAGCTTTGCTCTATGTGCTTCACTTATATCTTTTAGAGCACGGCGGTGGTTTTATTTTGTAGAAATTATTGATCTATCATGAGATATAAAGGTGGTAATATTAGAGTCATGCTAGTTGGGTAATTATGAAATTGAGGAATACTTGTGTTGAAGTTGGCAAGTCCCATAGCATGCACGTATGGTAAAAGTTGTGTAACAAATTTGTTGCATGGGGGAATACTTATGAAATTGAGGAATACTTGTGTTTCATTATTGTCATATTGCTTTTGCATGATCATGTAGTTGACATCGTATTTGTGGCAAAGCCACCTTCATGATTTTTCATACATGTCACTCTTGATTCATTGCACATCCCGGTACACCGCCGGAGGCATTCATATGGAGTCATATCTTGTTGAAGTATCAAGTTGTAATTCTTGAGTTGTAAATAAATAGAAGTGTGATGATCATCATTATTAGAGCATTGTCCCTTATAAAAAGGAAAGGCCAAATAAAAAAAGGCCCAAAAAAGGCCAAATAAAAAATAAAAAAAGAAAGTCCCAAAAAAAGAGAAGAAAAAGGGGGACAATGTTACTATCCTTTTCCACACTTGTGCTTCAAAGTAGCACCATGTTCTTCATGTTAGAGAGTCTCTTATGTCGTCATTTTCATATACTAGTGGGAATTTTTCATTATAGAACTTGGCTTCTATATTCGAACGATCGGCTTCCTCAAAATGCCCTAGGTCTTCGTGAGCAAGCAAGTTGTATGCGCACCCACTTAGTTTCTTTTTGTTTAGCTTTCATACATTTATAGCTCTAGTGCATCCGTTGCATGGCAATCCCTACTCCTCATGTTAAAATCAATTGATGGGCATCTCCATAGCCCGTTGATTCTCGTCAATGTGAGACTTTCTCCTTTTTTGTCTTCTCCACACAACCTCCATCATCCTATTCTATTCCACCCATAGTGCTATATCCATGGCTCACGCTCATGTATTGCGTGAGAGTTGAAAAAAGTTGAAGCGCGTTAAAAAGTATGAACCAATTGCTTGACTAAAACCGGGGTTGTGCATGATGGGAGTATTTTATGTGATGAAAATTAAACATAGCCTAACTATATGATTTTTTAGGGATAAAATTTCTTTAGCCATGTTATTTTGAGAAGACATGATTGCTTTGTTAGTATGCTTGAAGTATTACTATTTCTTATGTCAATATGAACTTTTATTTTGAATCATTTCGATTTGAACATTCATGCCACAATAAATAAAATTACATTGAGAAATATGCTAGCTAGCATTCCACATCAAAAATTCTGTTTTTATCGTTTACCTACTCGAGGACGAGCAGGAATTAAGCTTGGGGATGCCTGATACGTCTCCAACGTATCTATAATTTTTTATTGTTCCATGCTATTATATTGCCTGTTTTGGATGTTTATGGGCTTTACTTTACACATTTATATCATTTTTGGGACTAACCTACTAACCGGAAGCCCAGCCCGAATTGTTGTTTTTTGCCTATTTCAGTGTTTCAAAGAAAAGGAATATCGAACAGAGTCCAAACGGAACGAATCCTTCGGGAGCAATCTTTTTGGAACAAACGCAATCCAGGAGACTTGGAGTGGACTGGTACGTCTCCATCGTATCTATAATTTTTGATTGTTCCATGCCAATATTCTACAACTTCCATATACTTTTGGCAACTTTTTATACTATTTTTTGGGACTAACATATTGATCCAGTGCCCAGTGCCAGTTCCTGTCTGTTGCATGTTTTATGTTTCGCAGAAACAAAGAGATAGATCCAATCTCGGAGGGTATCTCGCCCCTACCAAGCCATGGGAGCCAAGGAGCAGAGGGGAAACCCTTCTCCCATCTAGGGAGGAGGTCAAGGAAGAAGAAGAATAAGGGGGGACCTCTCCCCCTTGCTTCCGGTGGTGCCGGAACACCGTCGGGGGCCATCATCATCACCGCGAGCTTCACCAACACCGCCGTCATCTTTACCAACATCTCCATCACCTTCCCCCTTCTATATTCAACGGTCCACCCTCCCGCAACCCGTTGTACCCTCTACTTGAACATGGTGCTTTATGCTTCATATTATTTTCAAATGATGTGTTGCAATCCTATGATGTCCGAGTAGATTTTTGTTGTCCTACCGGTGATTGATGAATTGCTATGATTGGTTTGAGTTGCATGTTTTATTATTGGTGTTGTCCTATTGTGCCCTCCGTGTCGCGCAAGCGTGAGGGATTCCCGCTGTAGGGTTTGCAATATGTTTATGATTTGCTTATGGTGGGTGGCGTGAGTGACAGAAGCACAGACCCGAGTAAGTAGGTTGTTTGTGTATGGGATAAAGGGGACTTGATACTTTAATGCTATGGTTGGGTTTTACCTTAATGAATCTTTAGTAGTTGCGGATGCTTGCTAGAGTTCCAATCATAAGTGCATATGATCCAGGTAGAGAAAGTATGTTAGCTTATGCCTCTCCCTCAAATAGAATTGCAATAGTGATTATCGGTCTAGTAACGTAGTCAATTGCTTAGGGACAATTCCCACAACTCCTACCACCACTTTTCCACACTCACTATGTTTACTTGATTGCATCTTTATCTAAACAGCCCCTAGTTTTTATTTACGCATTCTTTATTATCTTGCAAACCTATCCAACAACACCTACAAAGTACTTCTAGTTTCATACTTGTTCTAGGTAAAGCGAACGTCAAGCGTGCGTAGAGTCGTATCAGTGGCCTATAGGACTTGAGAGAGTGTTTGTTCTACCTTTAGCTCCTCGTTGGGTTTTACACTCTTACTTATCGAAGGAGGCTACAACTATCCCGTGTACTTGCGGGTCATCAAAACCTTTTTCTGGCGCCGTTGCCGGGGAGTCATAGCGTGGGGTGAATATTCTCGTGTGTGCTTGTTTGCTTTATCACTAAGTAATTTTTATTTGCTGTTCTAAGTTGTTCTCTATCTTTAATTATGGATATGGAACACGAGATACCAAAAAAATTAGGTGTACTTGCTACTCATGGAGATGGGTAACTCCTAAAACCCTCGATGATCATCATGTGAGAAATATTTTGTACTACTTTGATAATCCTGAGAAAACCCAACTCAACTTTATAATGGGAGACACGTTGGATCAACGTGAATACTTTAGGGATTATCGCTTGACACAAAAAGGGAAACTATTATGGGATCAAATTAATATGTTGCGTTGGTATGCTCGCCAACTATGCTTGAGATATGATATTACTTGTTGCTCTAGGATGAAGGCTCCACACCTTCCCTTTTCATGCAAATTTAATGATAATGAAACCTTAGCTTCTTATGCTAATGGTATATATGATTACTATGATGTTGAACAAATAGAAGAATTTGTTGCTTTTAAGGCTGCTTATGAAATTGAATCTTTGTTTGAAAAGTATGAAGCTTTTGATGATGATGGTGTTTATAGGCCTGAAAATCTTGCTATACTTAGATATTGATATGAAAATTATGAATACAATTACAATATTAATGCATTTATTGAGAAATTCTTCGCTGTCCAAGAACAGACTAATATTTTGCAGGAAGCTATGGAAGAAGAAATTGATGAAACTGTGAGCTCATTGGATGAAAAAGATGATGAGGAAAGCGTAGAACAAAAGGAGGAAGAGCGGATTGATCACCCGTGCCCACCTTCTAATGGGAGTAACTCTTCAAATCATACATTGTTTAATTCCACTTCGTGCTTACTGAAGGATGATTGCTATGATCCCGTTGATTCTCTTGAAATATCCCTTTTTGATGATGCTTGCTATGCTTGTGGCCAAGATGCAAATATGAATTATGCTTATGGAGATGAACTTGCTATAGTTACTTATGTTAAACATGAAATTGTTGCTATTGCACCCACGCATGATAGTCCTACTATCTTTTTGAATTCTCCAAACTACACTATATCGGAGAAGTTTGTGCTTATTAAGGATTATATTGATGAGTTGCCTTTTACCGTTGCACATGATAATTTTGATAGATATAATATGCATGTGCTTGCTTCTCCTACTTGGAATTATTATGAGAGAGTAACTACATCTCCGCCTCTCTATGTTTCCAATACAATAGAATTGCAAGAAACTGCTTATACTATGCATTGGCCTTTACTTGGTGTGCATGAATTGTTCTTTTATGACATGCCGATGCATAGGAAGAGAGTTAGACTTTGTTGTTGCTTTATATATATTACTTTGTGCTCACTACCAAATTACAAATCATTGTTAATTAAAATTGGCTTTGATATACCTTGGGATCCGGGTGGATTCATTACTTGAGCACTAAATGCCTAGCTTAATGGCTTTAAAGAAAGCGCTGCCAAGAAGACAACCCGGAAGTTTTAGAGAGTCATTTATTTCTGTTGAGTGCTTTCATATAGTTTAAAAACAAAAAAATAAAGAGGGGAACCTAAAACTTTTCAAAAAAGGAAAGTGAAAGTGAGAAAGACAAGCATTGTTGAAGTGGGAGAGCTCCTTGAACTTTGTTCATGCTCACGGAAACTTTATGAATCTTGATTACAGAAACTTTTCATCAAAAATAATTATCCCCTTGTATAATTCCATTGTATTATAAAAATAATGTGCTAAGGTTTGCCTTTAGGATGTTTACAATGCTTGTTGGTTTGTACGGTGCAGGACAGAAACTTTGTCTGTAGTGCGCGATTTTACATTTTTAACTGGAACATCAATTGGTTCTGATTCCTTCTGTACTGTCTTTATATAAAACTTTTTTATTATTCCTAATTTTGGTAGAATTTTTGGGGTAACATAAGTATGGTGGATGTTCAGATTGCTACAGACTGTTCTGTTTTTGACAGATTCTGTTTTTGATGCATAGTTTGCTTGTTTTGATGAATCTATCAATTTATATTAGTGGATTAAGCCATGGAAAAGTTATACTACAGTAGACACAATGCAAACACAAAATATGAATTGGTTTGAAACAGTACTTAGAGTGGTGATTTGCTTTATTATACTAACGGATCTTACCGAGTTTTCTGTTGAAGTTTTGTGTGGATGAAGTGTCTAATCGAGGAGGTCTCGATATGAGGAAAAGGAAGAGAGGCAAGAGCTCAAGCTTGGGGATGCCCGAGGAATCCCAAGTAAATATTCAAGGAGACTCAAGCGTCTAAGCTTGGGGATGCCCCGAAAGGCATCCCCTCTTTCTTCAACAAGTATCAGTATGTTTTCGTATTCGTTTCGTTCATGCGATATGTGCAAGTCTTGGAGCGTCTTTTGCATTTAGTTTTTATTTTTGTTTTATGCACCATGCTGGTATGAGATAGTCCTTGGTGGATTTATAGAATGCTCATTGCACTTCACTTATATCTTTTGAGTATGGCTTTATAGAATGCTTCATGTGCTTCACTTATATCATTTGAAGTTTGGATTGCCTGTTTCTCTTCACATAGAAAATCGCCATTTGTAGAATGCTCTTTTTCTTCACTTATATTTGTTAGAGCGTGGGCATATCTTTAGTAGAAAGAATTAAACTCTCTTGCTTCACTTATATCTATTTAGAGAGATGACGGGAATTGGTCAATCACATGGTTAGTCATAAAATCATACATAAACTTGTGGATCACTGAATATGATATGTTTGATTCCTTGCAATAGTTTTGCGATATAAAGATGGTGATATTAGAGTCATGCTAGTGGGTGGTTGTGTATTAGTAGAAATACTTGTGTTGAGGTTTGTGATTCCCGTAGCATGCACGTATGGTGAACCGCTTTGTGATGAAGTTGGAGCACAATTTTATTTATTGATTGTCTTCCTTATGAGTGGCGGTCGGGGACGAGCCATGGTCTTTTCCTACCAATCTATCCCCCTAGGAGCATGCGCGTAGTACTTTGTTTTCAATGGCTTGTAGATTTTTGCAATAAGTATATGAGTTCTTTATGACTAATGTTGAGTCCATGGATTATACGCACTCTCACCCCTCCATCATTGCTAGCCTCTTCGGTACCGTGCATTGCCCTTTCTCACCTCGAGAGTTGGTGCAAACTTCGCCGGTGCATCCAAACCCCATGATATGATACGCTCTGTCACACATAAGCCTCCTTATATCTTCCTCAAAACAGCCACCATACCTACCTATTATGGCATTTCCATAGCCATTCTGAGATATATTGCCATGCAACTTCCATCATCATCATATACATGACTTGAGCATTTATTGTCATATTGCTTTGCATGATCGTAAGATAGCTAGCATGATGTTTTCATGGCTTGTCCATTTTTTTATGTCATTGCTACGCTAGATCATTGCACATCCCGGTACACTGCCAGAGGCATTCATATAGAGTCATATCTTTGTTCTAGATATTGAGTTGTAAGTAAATAAAAGTGTGATGATCATCATTATTAGAGCATTGCCCCAGTGAGGAAAGGATGAAGGAGACTATGATCCCCCCAAAAGTCGGGATGAGACTCCGAACTTTATGAAAAATAAAAGAGGCCAAAGAAGCCCAAATTGAAAAGGAGGCCAAAGAAGCCCACCAAAAAATTTAAAAAAATAAAAAAAAGAGAAAATATCCTTTTACCACACTTGTGCTTCAAAGTAGCACCATGTTCTTTATAGAGAGAATCTCCTATGCTTTCACTTTCATATACTAGTGAGAATTTTCATTAAAGAACTTGGCTTGTATATTCCGATGATGGGCTTCCTCAAATGCCCGAGGTCTTCATGAGCAAGCAAGTTGGATGCACACCCACTTAGCTTTCAGTTTGAGCTTTCATACACTTATAGCTCTAGTGCATCCATTGCATGGCAATCCCTACTCACTCACATTGATATCTATTGATGGGAATCTCCATAGCCCGTTGATACGCCTAGTTGATGTGAGACTATCTTCTCCTTTTTGTCTGCTCCACAACCACCATTCTATTCCACCCATAGTGCTATATCCATGGCTCATGCTCATGTATTGCGTGAAAGTTGAAAAAGTTTGAGATTATTAAAGTATGAAACAATTGCTTGGCTTGTCATTGGGGTTGTGCATGATTAAATACTTTGTGTGATGAAGATAGAGCAACAGCCAGACTATATGATTTTGTAGGGATAACTTTCTTTGGCCATGTTGTTTCGATAAGAGATAATTGCTTGGTTGGTATGCTTGAAGTATTATTGTTTTTATGTCAAATGATAGACTATTGCTTTGAATCACTCGTATCTTAATATTCATGCCATGATTATACTTATGATCGAGATTATGCTAGGTAGCATTCCACATCAAAAATTATCTTTTTTATCATTTACCTACTCGAGGACGAGCAGGAATTATGCTTGGGGATGATGATACGTCTCCGTCGTATCTATATTTTTTGATTGTTCCATGCCGATATTATACAACTTTCATATAATTTTGGCTACTTTTTATACTATTTTGTGGGACTAACATATTTATCCAATGCCCAGTGCCAGTTCCTATCCGTTGCATGTTTTAAGTTTCACACAAACAGAGAGATAGATCCAATCTCGGAGGGGCTCTCGCCCCTCCCACGCCATGGGAGCCAAGGACCAGAGGGGAAACCCTTATCCCATCTAGGGAGGAGGTCAAGGAAGAAGAATAAGAAGGGGGGCCCTCTCCCCCTTGCTTCCGGTGGCGCTGGAACACCGCCGGGGGCCATCATCATCACCGCGATCTTCACCAACACCGCCGTCATCTTCACCAACATCTCCATCACCTTCCCCCTTCTATATTCAGCGGTCCACTCTCCCGCAACCCGCTATACCCTCTACTTGAACATGGTGCTTTATGCTTCATATTATTTTCCAATGATGTGTTGCAATCCTATGATGTCTGGGTAGATTTTCGTTCTCCTACCGGTGATTGCTGAATTGCTATGATTGGTTTGAGCTGCATGTTTTATTATTGGTGTTGTCCTATTGTGCCCTCCGTGTCGCGCAAGCGTGAGGGATTCCCGCTGTAGGGTTTGCAATATGTTTATGATTTGCTTATGGTGGGTGGCGTGAGTGACAGAAGCACAGAACCGAGTAAGTAGGTCGTTTGCGTATGGGATAAAGGGGACTTGATACTTTAATGTTATGGTTGGGTTTTACCTTAATGAATCTTTAGTAGTTGCGGATGCTTGCTAGATTTCCAATCATAAGTGCATATGATCCAAGTAGAGAAAGTATGTTAGCTTATGCCTCTCCCTCAAATAGAATTGCAATAGTGATTATCGGTCTAGTAACGTAGTCAATTGCTTAGGGACAATTCCACAACTCCTACCACCACTTTTCCACACTCGCTATATTTACTTTATTGCATCTTTATCTAAACAGCCCCTAGTTTTTATTTACGCGTTCTTTATTATCTTGCGAACCTATCCAACAACACCTACAAAGTAATTCTAGTTTCATACTTGTTCTAGGTAAAGCGAACGTCAAGCATGCATAGAGTCGTATCAGTGGCCGATAGGACTTGAGAGAGTATTTGTTCTACCTTTAGCTCCTCATTGGGTTCGACACTCTTACTTATCGAAACAGGATACAACTATCCTGTATACTTGCGGGTCATCATGGACGTCAAGAAGCAGCCGAGGCGGCCACGAGGCAGGAGGGCGCGCCCTAGGGGGGTGGGCACGCCTACCACCCTCGTGGGCCCCTCGTGGCTCCCCTGACCTACCTCCTTCGCCTAATATACCTCCATACCCTGTCATCCAGGAGCACCACAGAAAACTATTTCCACCACCGCAACCTTCTGTATCCGCGAGATCCCATCTTGGAGCCTTCGCCGGAGCTCGGTCGGAGGGGGAATCGACCATGGAGGGCTTCTACATCAACACCATAGCCTCTCCGATGAGTTGTGAGTAGTTTGCCACACACTTCCGGGTCCATAGTTATTAGCTAGATGGCTTCTTCCCTCTCTTTGAATCTCAATAAAAAGTTCTCCTCGATCTTCTTGGAGATCTATTCGACGTAACTCTTTTTGCAGTGTGTTTGTCGAGATCCGATGAATTGTGAGTTTATGATCAAGTTTATCTATGAGAAATATTTGAATCTCCTCTGAATTATTTTATGTATGATTGGTTATCTTTGCAAGTCTCTTCAAATTATCAGTTTGGTTTGGCCTACTAGATTATTCTTTCTTGCAATGGGAGAAGTGCTTAGCTTTGGGTTCAATCTTGCGGTGTGCTTTCCCAGTGGCAGCAGGGGCAGCAAAGCACATATTGTATTGTTGCCATCGAGGATAAAAATATGGGGTTTATATCATATTGCTTGAGTTTATCCCTCTACATCATGTCATCTTGCTTAATGTCTTACTCTGTTCTTATGAACTTAATACTCTAGATGTAGGCAGGAGTCGGTCGATGTGGAGTAATAGTAGTAGATGCAGAATTGTTTCGGTCTACTTGTTGCGGACGTGATGCCTATATACATGATCATGCCTAGATATTCTCATAACTATGCACTTTTCTATCAATTGCTCGACAGTAATTTGTTCACCCATCGTAATACTTATGCTATTTTGAGAGAAACCACTAGTCAAACCTATGGCCCCCGGGTCTATCTTTTATCATATAAGTTTCTGATCTACTTTTATTTGCATCTTTACTTTCCAATCTATATCATAAAAATACCAAAAATATTTTTCTTATCTTATTATCTCTATCAAATCTCACTTTTGCAAGTTACCGTGAAGGGATTAACAACCCCTTTATCGCATTGGTTGCGAGGTTCTTGTTTGTTTGTGTAGGTACGAGGGACTTGTTTGGAGCCTCCTACTGGATTGATACCTTGGTTCTCAAAAACTGAGGGAAATACTTACGCTACTTTGCTGCATCACCCTTTCCTCTTCATGGGAAAACCAATGCAGTGCTCAAGAGGTAGCAGCAGATTGCGCGGCGGAAGAAGCAGAGGCGTCCCGCGCGGGGATGATGAATCCGCCCGGCTGCCACAGCCCGCACGCTCCTTGGAGCCAACAGAGCGCCGGGTCGCCGACCAGCTTCTCGCCGTTGCCACACCCCCGAGGGTGCACGCCCTCGCCTGGCTATGCCAACGGTGATGCACACGGCGGGTTCAACCCCAACATCACCTTTCCACATGGCCACCCCACCCAGTGCACACCCTCACCCGTGTTCGCCGTCGTCCAGTACCCCCCGTACACCAACTCGACGCTGGCTTACGCATCCTCCCCGATGCCACCTCTACGCCGTGGCGCGCTGCTCTTCTCACAAGCCTCATCGTCGCATCTTGGCAACCCCGACTTTGATACCAACGCTATCAGGAGCCCGATCCTAAGTCACACCGATCTAGCATGTAACCCATCATATCACTTTGCGGCCTCATGCACGGTATTCCCATGGGTGCCACCTTACCTGGCCCGGGACCGTTTTCGCCTTTTGCTCACATATGTGATAGTGTCGCTAGCATCCATATGTCAAAGAACCCGTGCCGACATGACTAGTCGTAAACCCAAGGTGGCGCTAACTTACATGGACAGGCATACATGACCCAGCAATGAACGTGTCGATCATCAACGTATGAACCCAAGTCGTAGCAAGCTATAAGGACTTAAAGGAACAACGCATGACATTTCCCCGAAGGGATAGACACAGGAGCAGAGAAGGACACATGCCGATCATCCCATGTGTTTCGGAGCAGTAGCAAGCTACCATGACTCATAGGAAGCACTAAAAGACATTTCCCCATAAGAGAGGCTACCGAGAATAAACAACTAGATTTTCAGATCCCACACATACCAAGCATTTCAAAATCATACACACAATATGCTCGATATGTCCAAATACAACATGGCATCACAACAAAACTCTATGACTCAAAGTATTTATTCAGAAGACTCCAAAGAGTCATACATATATAGTAAGAATTACAATCACGGGTCACATGACCCAACAAACAGAGCATACAAGCAATGGATGCATAACATGTCTGAGTGCAGACAACTACAAATGAAAAAGGCTAAGAAGCCTAACTATCTACAAGACCCTCCCAAGGGTACAAGATCGTAGTTGAGGTAACAAGCTAAACATCGAAGTCCACGCGGAACTACTAGTGAGACTGAAGTCTCTCTGCAAAACATCAGAACTAGCTACATATGCATTAGTATCAACAAATGGGTGGTGTAGTTTAACTGCAGCAAGCCAGCTTTGACTCAGTGGCTATCCTGTACTGCGACTGCTGATAACTCTTTTAGGGTGGCGCACACGAGTCCATGTATTCACCATACCAATACACCACCATGGATCTGCTCCCGTCTCCCTACGAGAAGGCCATCCATAGCACTCATGCTTATCTTGCGCATTTTAGAGTATCCACTTTCACTTGTCTATGAACTGCATAAGCAACCCAGTAATCCATTACCGCGGACGCGGCTATTTGAATAAATCATGTTAACCCTGCAGGGGTGTACTTCTTCACACACGCTCTCGCCACTTACCGCCATGTACACGTCATGTATCTCGGCAACCTTCAAGCAGAAGCCTAGTGAGGGTGTCGGCAACGACCTGACTAACCACACAAGTCCCTAGTCCAGGTTTATTGCCTATTCAGGTTCCATCCGTAGGAAGTCCGGCCGAGGTTTCCACTACGGCCCCGAATGATGTGTGCAGGGTTGCCGAGGCACAAAATAGGGATCTCGGTACACCGTGCCACATACCTGCCGCATCACAGCCCACCCCTAGGGTTAGCACTGCACACGGCCTCCATTATACTACAAACACCAGAAACTACTTGCAACTCCTACACAGAGGACAAGGGAGGTTAATAAGTCGAGAGGGTCCATTGGTTTCGGGCCCAACGCGTGATAGTAAGTGTTCTTGGATCAGAAACACAGAACTCAGTTCCTAAGGACGGTTTCAATGAGACAACCCATCATGTACCCCTACATGGCCTCTCACCGCTACGTTTATCAAATCGTGTTCACACACTTAGCTCTCAACAGTAGAACATGATGACCACATTCCAATTCATCCCCGATGAATCAGACCTGACACAACTCTAAGCATAGCAGGCATAACAAGTAAGCATGAATGAGTAGGCACATCATGGCTCAAACAACTCCTACTCATGCTAGTGGGTTTCAACTATTTATTGTGGCAAAGACAGGTCATGCAGAGGAAAGGGGTTCAACTACTACAACAAACAACTGTTTGAAATGTTGTTGTCTTAATGCAGTAAATGAGAGCAGGAGCAAGAAGATGGGATTGTATCGAGATGATAATTGGGGGGGGGGGGGTTGCTTGCTTGACAGAGTGGTCTAGGGGCACTGTCCTTCAACTAGATACTCGTGAATACCCTCGAGAGTAGAACCTACTGCGTAGAACACACCGGTAACACAATCAATACATGGCGATATGCAACAATATGATGCATGCACATGATATGTCAAAATGAGTGTGTTGAGCTAATGCAGCTAAAACCAGAGGGGTTTGAGTTATTTTGAACCAAGGGTTCAACTTCAAATTCAAATTATGAATTTATAAAGTGCATTATCATGTTTTTTATCTGAACAACAAGGTTAAGTTGCTTTATCACGCATGAAACCAGTACCAATCGATAGATTGGATTTTTCTGATCATTTTTCATATATAAATCTTTTCATTTGGAGTTATACATTAATTCCTAAGATTTTTGAAGTTTAAATCATTTTCTGCATTATCTAGTTATTTAGAATTAAAACAAAATCCAGTAAATGAATTATTGCATCAGCACTACGTCAGGATGACGTCCGCGAGTCAACAGGATAGCCTAGGTCAAACTGACCAGTGGGTCTCGTATATTAGTGACTAACTAACTAACCTAGGTTAATTAGTGCTAATCTAGATTAGTTAATGAGATGGGGCCCGCATGTTAGTCACCCAGGGGGGTTAAATCCCTGGTCAACTGGGTCAAATCACCAGCGTTTAGACGCCGGCGACGGCCAGACGCGGCGGAGCAGCACGGGATTCGCACTCCGGCGACCAAATGGACAGCGGAGGCCATCTACGTGATGCGGGCACTCCTCTGCATCGAGTGGTGGTGGTGGTTGGACCTAGGGTGGCCGGAGTCGTCGCCGGCGATGACTTTGGCAGCTATCGGAGCTCGGGTGAGCTCGGGTTCGTCGCTACGACGGGCGTGGCGGTGCGGAGTTAGCTCCTACGTGCTCTACACGGCGCGGTGAGCAAGATGGACATGATGACCAGGCCGTTGCATGGCCGGAGACATGGCGGCGGCGAGCGCAAGCGGCGGCGCGTGCGGGTGAGCTCAGTGTGGTGCATATGGTGCACTAGGGAGAGAACGGAGAGGGGGAGGACGGGAAGCACCTCACCGCGGTCACGGTGGTACTGGCGACGAGGTCGGGGAGGAACCGGAGAGGTCGGGGCTGCGAGGGGGATCTCCGACGACGGTGGATCAGGACGAGCTCAGTGCAGCATTTCCGGGGCGAGCGAGCACTCGGGGCTCGGTCTGCTCGATGAAGCAGATGACGACGGAGCTTGTGGACACGACAAGCCGATGAGGGGGCGACGATGGCTGTGGCCTCACGACGGCGCGGGCGCGGCTGCATCGGCCATGGAGAGGAGAGGCAAAGGAGAAGAGCAGGAGGGAGTGAGGTGTCGGCGAGGTCAGGGCGGCACCGAGGAGGCCTTTCGAGGCGTCGCCGCGCTGTCCAAGCGATGTAGACGAGCAGGGAGCTACGTGGCGAGCTCAGGCGCGCGTGCACTGCCCCCCTCTGCCTACTGGCAGAGGTGGGTGACGACTGGCACTGGGCCAGGTGGGCCGGCCCATTCCGGTAAGTGGCCTTTGGCCTTTCTTCTCTCTCTCTTTTCTATTTTTCTTTGTTTTCTATTTTCTGCAATTGTTTTGGCTTTATTAAAAATAGCAGAGCATTTTCAAAAATCCTGAAAATATTTGTGGGCACTATTTGGATTATTTCCAACAGCCCTCATTTACTTTCAAGATTATTTGGACATTTAAAATTATTTATGGCATTTAAATGTCCAAAAACAAATACTATATGATTTAGTTCAATAACCCAGAGTGTCCTAGAAAAGTGTTCACCATTTTTGGCAGAGGTTCTGGACCAAAACAAAAATGATGAACATTTATGAAGGGCATTTCAGGTTCATTAAAAAATATTTTAGTAAACCCAAGTTGATTTAAGTGGTGCTAGAGGTTTATGCCATCCCCATTCAAGTTTCAGGAAAATTTTAAACATGATGCATCACTCTAACTAGTCCTAATGCAAGCACGGACTAGGGTTGTGACAACGCGATGGAGACCGACATGAATGACATCATCACGACCGGAACGGTTGCCACCGCCGCCTCCCCCGCCTCCCCCGGGTTCAATGCCCAAGAAGATACAATGGACCTCAATGGCGACATGGACGGCGAGCTCGACTACGCCGAGGAGGAGCCAGAGGAGGAGGAGGAGGAGGAGGAACCGGCGCCTGCTCCGACGAGGAAAAGGAAAAAGAAAAGGTGGGCAGCCAGGACTGACGAGCCGCGCGTCAAGTGGGCGTCCAAAGAAGACGAGTGCCTCGCCGAAGCGTGGAAGATCGTCTGCCTCGACCCGACCACCGGTACGAACCAGAACGTCGACACGTATTGGGAGTGCATCAAGGCGGAGTTTGACGAATGCAAGCTGCCGACCCCTACTTTGCCGGCGTCCACATTGTAACGCCCCGAGACCGACGCTCCAGAAGACTTCCAGCTATTCCGAGTTTCGCCGTGTGTTTCTTTTGTGCTTGCTCTTTTATTTTTGCATTGCATCATGCCATCATGCCATCATTTCATTTAATTTTTAAAACTCTTCTAAATAAATTGTATGGATGTTTGATCCATTTAAATCGAGGGAAGGGTGACTTCTCTTTATAACATACCCTCCCAATATTTAGGGAGATAGTATAAAATATTCCATTGTTTTGGAATCACCCATGAACCCACTTGCATATTAAATCCCTTGGCCTTTTCTTCTTCAAGTTTTGACTCTCTAACCTTGCTAATAATTCTTTTATCATATTCCGGAGCTCCATCAAAAATCCGAACATTTTTGGACCTTCCTTTTATCAAGTCCTAGTTCAAACCCATTTGAATTAAATTCAAATGAGTTTGAATTTAAATCTATCAATCATGGCCTTTCTATTTTTCTTGGAACGAGCATATTTTTGCGAGTCCGGGAAAATTATCCCCATGCGCAAATCTTTCCGCTAACCTCTCTTTCTTTTCTTTCTTTTCTCTATTCTGTTTTATTATTCATTAGTGAGAGAGAAAGAGCCCAGACAGGCCTCTTAGGCCCGACCAACTAAGCCGGCCCATTAACCTAGGCCCAGCCGCGCCCCAGTTCTAACCCTAGCCCATCCATCTCTCCCTCGTCCTCCCTCCAGCGCCGCATCGCTCGTACCCAGCGCCCGACACCCACCTCCTCGCTCGATCCCCATCTCCCCTCGTACCCCCGCTCCATCCTCTCGATCCCCTCGCTCCTCGCGCATCCGCCTCCGCCCAAGGCCTCGCCCTTCTCCCCCACGTCCCCATCGCCACCCATCGCATCGAGCTCCTCCGCAGCCCGACCCCACGAGATCCAGCAAGTCCGGTGCCTCCCTAAGTGTGGCGGCCGTCCTCGTCGCCTCCGCCCCGCGACAGCAGCCGTCGCCCGCGTCCCCTCTGCTCCACCATGCATGCAGTGCCCGAGCCCGACCGCGTCGCAGCCTCTGCTGCCGGCGACCTTGACCTCCCCTGCGCCAGGCCCCGCCACCGGCCTGCTACCTCGCCTCCCCAACCCGAGCTGGCCCGGATCCAGCCATCTTCGCCGCCTCCTCGCCGGATTCCGCCGTCATCTGCATCCCCGGCCTCCTTGTTCGCCATGCCTCGTCAGCGGTAGCAGTCTCGGCCTCCTCTGCTTTGTGGTGACCACCACCATGGCCGCGGCTACCATCAGCCAACCGCGTGGCTCGCCCCCTGCCTCGGCCCTCTTCGACCCTGCTCATGCCCCGAGCCTCCCGTCGCCAAGGAGCACGAGCTCCTTTGCCTCGCTGCCACGCCAACCGGAGTAGCAGCCCAGCTGGTCATCCCCTTTGGACGCGCCAAGTTTGAGTACATGGACCGCCAAGTTCCACTACGTTTGCCATGTACATCTACACCAAGACCGGACCGACGAGTACCCAGACAACGTGTGTACCTCTACTGACGACCCCGGACATCTACGAAAAACGTGTAAAACTACCGTCACCAAGACCGTCAAGTTCGACTACCGCCGACGTGTAGAACTTCAGTCGCGAGAATGTCTACTTCCACTACGACACGAGTACAACTACTTCCACTACGACCCGTGAACGACTACTTCCCTCGACGATTTTGGAACCGCCCCGAAACGCACGCTTCGAAGGTATAACCCCGAGATGACCGACCGTGATCGAATGCATGTGTTGTATGAGATGTACCATATGTTTGCACCGTGTCCGAATTGTCCTTGCAAGTTCCTCCTCGTTTGCCATGCCGTCGACCCATGGGAACCCGGTAGCCGGGATCACCCCACCATCTTGCATGACTCACTCACATCCGCACTTCCTTTTGCACCGGTATCTCCGTGACCTACCGGAACCGATATGTTGTCGTGGCATCATTTTCGGATATGTTGCCGTGGCATCATTTTCGGATATGTTGCCGTGGCATCATTTTCGGATATGTTGCCATGGCACCATTTTTGTTTCGCCGCCGTGGCACCCTTTTCGTTCCGCCATGGTGACCAAATGCTTCATATCATGCTCATGTCAACATTTTCATAAAAATTGCATAAAACTTGCATATGTCATCCGCATCATGATAACAACAATTAAAAAGGTTAAAATTGTTGTTGCTTTAAATTTCTAAATGACATATGGGGATTATCCGGAATTGTTGTTTGTTGTTTCCGGCCTCATTTAAACTTGCCTAAATAGGTAGTTTAATTATGCTTCACCTTTTGCCATGTTTAATAACATTTAATATTGTTGGGTACATAACCGAGAGAGAAACTAAATAATTGTCGTGGTGTTTTGTCAATATGCAACTCGTTGCATATTGAGCTCCACTTAACTTGTAGTATTGTTTGTTGCACTTTGCCATGCCATGCCTCTTTAAACCGGACATGCATCATACTTGATTGTGCGTCATGCCATGACTATGCTTGTGTGTTTACCGTGTTGTTTGCTTCTTTCCGGTTTGCTTCTCTCGTTAGCTTTCGGTTTCGTTCCGGAGTTGTGAGGATTCGTTCGACTACGTCCGTTTGTCTTCTTCATGGACTCGTTCTTCTTCCTTGCGGGATCTCAGGCAAGATGACCTTTACCCTCGATATCACTTTTATCTTTGCTTGCTAGTTGCTTCGTTCTATCGCTATCCTGCGCTACCTATCACTTGTTTACCATGCCTCCCAAATTGCCATGTCAGCCTCTAACTTTTTCACCCTTCCTAGCAAATCATTGCTTGGCTATGTTACCGCTTTTGCTCAGCCCCTCTTATAGCATTGTTAGTTGCAGGTGAAGTTGAAGATTGCTCCATGACGGACAGGATTATGTTGGGATATCACAATATCTCTTATTTAATTAATGCATCTATATACTTGGTAAAGGGTGGAAGACTCGACCTTTTGCCTGGTGTTTTGTTCCACTCTTGCTGCCCTAGTTTCCGTCATACCGGTGTTATGTTCCCGGATTTTGCATTCCTTACGCGGTTGGGTGATTTATGGGACCCCCTTGACAGTTCGCTTTGAATAAAACTCCTCCAGCAAGGCCCAACCTTGGTTTTACCATTTGCCTACCTAAGCCTTTTTCCCTTGGGTTCTGCAGACTCAAGGGTCATCTTTATTTTACCCCCCGGGCCAGTGCTCGTCGTGAGTGTTGGTCCAACCTGTCAGCCGCCGGTGGCCACCAGGGGCAACTCTGGGCTAGCCTACCGGAAGTTTGGACAATCCGGTGTGCCCTGAGAACGAGATATGTGCAGCTCCTATCGGGATTTGTCGGCACAGCGGGAGGCTTTGCTGGTCTTGTTTTACCATTGTCGAAATGTCTTGTAAACCGGGATTCCAAGTCTGATCGGGTCTTCCTGGGAGAAGGTATATCCTTCGTTGATCGCGAGAGCTTATCATGGGCTAAGTTGGGACACCCCTGCAGGGTATAATCTTTCGAAAGCCGTGCCTGCGGTTATAGGCAGATGGGAATTTGTTAATGTCCGGTTGTAGATAACTTGACACTTGACCTCATTAAAATGCATCAACCGCGTGTGTAGCCGTGATGGTCTCTTTTCGGCGAAGTCCGGGAAGTGAACACGGTTTTGGGTTATGTTTGACGTAAGTAGGAGTTCAGGATCACTTCTTGATCATTGCTAGCTTCACGACCGTTCCGTTTGCTCTCTTCTCGCTCGTATTTGCGTATGTCAGCCACCATATATGCTTAGTCGCTGCTGCAACCTCACCACTTTACCCCTTCCTTTCCCATAAGCTTAAATAGTCTTGATCTCGTAGGTTTTGAGATTGCTGAGTCCTCGTGACTGACCAGATACTATCACAACAGTTGCAGGTGCCGATGATACTAGTGCAGGTGATGGAACTGAGCTCAGATGGGAGCTCAACGAAGATCTTGGTCGTTGCTATGTTTCGTTTCATGTTGATCAGTAGTGGAGCCCAGTTGGGACGATCAGGGATCTAGCAGTTGGGTTATCTTCTTTTCTTTTGGCTTCGTCCGTAGTCGGACTATGTGTGTGTACTCTGAATGATGTATGATTTATTTGATGTTCATTGTGTGAAGTGGCGATTGTAAGCCAACTCTTTATCCCATTCTTGTTCATTACATGGGATTGTGTGAAGATGACCCTTCTTGCGACAAAACCACAATGCGGTTATGCCTCTAAGTCGTGCTTCGACACGTGGGAGATATAGCCGCATCGTGGGTGTTACAAGTTGGTAATCAGAGCCATCCCCGACTTAGGAGCCCCTTGCTTGATTGTTTGCTGACGTTGTTGAGTCTAGAACAAAAAAGTTTTGAGTCTTAGGATTATATATATCGGAGAGTAGGATTCTTTTTACTCCTCAGTCCCTTCGTCGCTCTGGTGAGGTCTCCTGACGTAGATGTTTTGACTTTCCTCTCCTCAAATTTCACTAAAAAAATTTAGGATCACGCGGGTATCTTGGAATCGTTCCGATGGTTTTGTGACGAGAACATTGTTCTTGGTGCCTCCTGTCTATTATGTGGCATTGACCCGGGGAGTTGAGCTCCGAGGGGTTGTCGTCACAATTTTATCGTTGCAGTTCTGGAATACCTGAGTTTTGCCGACAACGAAAATCTCTTTTATGCAATTGTTGGTGAGATAACCTCGACGCCACCCAGTACTGGGGCGGGAGTTCGGGAGTATTGCCATAACTCGTATAACGGATGCTTTTCAAAGGTTGAGGTACACGATTTCCGAAGGTTTCTTGGTTATGTGTTGACGGATGGATACAGCTTGGATGTAGGAATTGTTAGTTTTGGGTGAGATATATATTGCTTCCCCTGTATCCCCAACACCAGATTGCATAACCAGAAAGTTTCAGGAGTTTTATAGGTGGGAATTCAAGTAGCTCCTAGAATATCTTTTCGACAGATGCATGATATGAGATTGGGGTTCGACGTCTAGTGCTCCGCCTTTCCATGGTCATTTTTATAGTGGTCTTGTTGTGTCTTAAAGAACCCTTGGCTATGCTGGTTCGGGGACACTTCGTATGTCATGTGCACTGCCTTGTACATGATGGTGCTGTACACTCGAGCCCGTGTGGGCCCCACCACAAAAACTTCGGATGAAATCTCTATCATATTTTTGTTTCCGGCTTATTCTGCAAGCCAAATCCTTTGTTTTGTTTTGAGTCGTGGTATTCGAGTTGCTTCGAAGTCAAATGTTGAATCCATACCTTCCCTAAATGGTGTTCTCATATTGCTATGTGAATACTTAATCCTTCTTCATCATCGAGATTGTAATGTTAATTCTTTTCCAACTGGTGCGCTTCTCTTCGAGATGATCCCATCATTCTCCCCATCCGCAAGATCAATTCTAAGTTTTACTCAACGGTATCCATTCCATCTTCCCCAAGTTGCCTTTATTTTCCCGCCCTCCCACCCTTTTTTTTCAAGGACTCAGATATCTTAATCAAGTATCCATCTTATGGATGTGAAGTTTCTCCATTCTTTTCAATCAATGTTCTTACCCGGTGATTATCATGAAGATGGTCAGGAGCTTCAAGTTCAACATCCTTCATTCTTTTTTCTTCTCCGGTGGATTTACCTCAAGCTTTCGGTGTTGATCATATCCTTATCCTCGTTCAAATGCTATCCCATGCCGGTGCCTCTCATAATTGTTCACCTTCCTCTATTTCTTCTCCGGAGTGCTTAAGATTATCTCAGAAGATTCAAGTTTCTATTCTTAATCCTTTCTAGCTATTTCGAGGTTGTTATCTAATTCAAGTCATTTAATTCAACCGGCGCAATCCCCCCTTTCAATCAATCATTGAACGGTGTTTTCTTTTGACTGGGCCCTAACCCACAGGTCTTTTCCCAGGATCTTACTTGACTCTTCTAAATATCAGGAGTGATTCTCAAATTCATTTCCAAGTTTGATGTAAGAATGAATTCTCATCAGTCATATGTCCTTCTCCAAGATCTTTCAAAAATAAATTCCATCGTTGGTTCAACCTTTCTAATTTTCATCTCGGAGTATCTCAACAATTCATGGTGGTGTTTCTCATCGTCATTCTCGGATTTTGAGGACCTAAGAAGAGTTCCTCTTAAATCCTTACCCGTTCTTCCAAAGATTCATGGTTCTGCTTCATGCCATCTTTTCATAATTGTTTTTGATTGTGATAATTCTTTTCACCCATCGGTTGCAATTCAGGAGTCTTTTTAGTTTGATTCTCCGGAGCCAATCATCTCAGAATTATTCATTCCAGCTTTTAGTTCTCATTCTCCAAATCTTACCGGTGCATCGTTCAAATAACATCTAATCAGTTCATGATCCCTTTGTTCTTATGTATCTAAACCCCCTCAAGTATCTTCACTCGTTTTCCAATTCTTCCCGATGAATTGTGCCTTCGCTACTCCATTTTCAATTCTTTCGGTTGTTCATTCAAGATTTCACTTCCTTTGTTATCATATCAATTCATTCGTTGTTTCCAAATCCCACCGGTGGTTCCATCAATACCTTATCAAGCTTGCGCTATATCTCTTTTAATCCTTTCTACAGGAATAAGTAGTATGCCAAATCCATTGCTTGTCATCAATTTAATTTGATGAAGGATAAGCATACAATAAATCTTATTCTTATTTCCGCGAGGTGATTCAATTCTTGTCTTCCGGAGATTGTTCATGATGAAGTAATTCTCGGTTCTAGTGTTTCATCTTTTATTTTCCGGAGTTCCAAGTTTTCTCGGTTATATCATCGCGAAGCTCCATCTAAATCATTGCAAGGCTTCACCTTGTGTTTTTAACTTCTCTTTCTTTCTATCATCCTTTTTTTACCGGAGTTCTTCATGGAGTTTCTACATGGTGGTTCATCAAGGATTCTTTTCATTCTTCAATTGTTCTTCAAGATTTTTCTCAAAGTTAAGATCCGCCAAGCTATACTCAAAAATAAACATGGTGCTCAACACATGTTTTTTTCTGAGGAGTTCAAGTATTCTTCTTCTTGCATTTCAAATTGCAATCCTTTCTACCTTATCTTTTGAGATGGTGTTATGTCACTCTTGACAATTTCCTCCATGTTTCATGATTCATATGTTGTCAAGAATGAGGTATTTTAAATCCATCAATCTCTTTGTTGGAGTTATCTTGGTATAGATTTCACCTAAAGCCTTCCCTAAGGAATGTTGCTCTTTGTGGTGCTTATCAATGATCCAAGTTTTCTCCTATCCTCTCGGCGAAGCAGTTTTCATCTCTTCATTGATCTCAAGCAAGCAATTGTTTCAGTTAGTGGCCGGTTATCACCTCATAGTTTTGAGATGTTTTCCATAAGCCCACAACAAGCTTATCCTTTCATTGTTGTTAATCCAACAAATCCATTCTAGCTTTTCCTGTAAGCGTGCTCTTTCAAGATCAAGTTTTCCTCCGTTCATTCCATTCCATTCTTACATTTCTTCCGGAGGCATTGTGATGTTGCTCTCTTCACTCATCATCGCGAATTGTGAGGATCATGTTCTTTTCTTGCTTATCCATTTAACCGAAGTGTTGCGTCATCTCTTCAAGTTCTTTTCATCTTATCAAGTTTTGCCTCTCTTTTCTACCGGATTGCTGTCTGAAATCCTTCTTACCCATTGTGCCATTCTTTCAATAGTTCCGGAGGCAGTGTGTTGTTGATTTCATCAAGTATCATCCCATCTTCTCAAGTTCATGTTATATTCCTTCCATGTTCAACCGGAGTGCTGTCCGAATTTGATCTTCCTTGTTCCTTGTTTATCTCGTTTCAACCAGAGTGGTTCCAATTCCTTCTTGTCCATTGTACTCGTCATTCATAGTTGTGCAACCTCCAAGGTTCACATGGTGTTCCTTGTTTCTATTTTTTTACCGCAGTGCTCTCAATTGTGTTCTACTCCGTTGTGTTTTTTTCTTTCTATTTTCCAACCTCTCAAGGTTCTTTGGTTTCACTCATTGTCGAAGAAGCAACTTAGTTTTACCCCCTCTCTTGCTCTTCCGTTTCTCTCCTGTGCCATCCTAGATCTCGGGACGAGATCCTCTTGTAGTGGTGGAGTGTTGTAACGCCCTGAGACCGACGCTCCAGAAGACTTCCAGCTATTCCGAGTTTCGCCGTGTGTTTCTTTTGTGCTTGCTCTTTTATTTTTGCATTGCATCATGTCATCATGCCATCATGTCATTTAATTTTTAAAACTCTTCTAAATAAATTGTATGGATCTTTGATCCATTTAAATCGAGGGAAGGGTGACTTCTCTTTATAACATACCCTCCCAATATTTAGGGAGATATTATAAAATATTCCATTGTTTTGGAATCACCCATGAACCCACTTGCATATTAAATCCATTGGCCTTTTCTTCTTCAAGTTTTGACTCTCTAACCTTGCCAATAATTCTTTTATCATATTCCGGAGCTCCATCAAAAATCCGAACATTTATGGACCTTCCTTTTATCAAGTCCTAGTTCAAACCCATTTGAATTAAATTCAAATGAGTTTGAATTTAAATCTTTCAATCATGGCCTTTCTATTTTTCTTGGAAAGAGCGTATTTTTGCGAGTCCGAGAAAATTATCCCCATGCGAAAATCTTTGCCCTAACCTCTCTTTCTTTTCTTTCTTTTCTCTATTCTGTTTTATTATTCATTAGTGAGAGAGAGAGAGCCCAGCCAGGCCTCTTAGGCCCGACCAACTAAGCCGGCCCATTAACCTAGGCCCAGCCGCGCCCCAGCTCTAACCCTAGCCCGTCCATCTCTCCCTCGTCCTCCCTCCAGCGCCGCATCGCTCGTACCCAGCGCCCGACACCCACCTCCTCGCTCGATCCCCATCTCCCTTCGTACCCCCGCTCCATCCTCTCGATCCCCTCGCTCCTTGCGCCTCCGCCTCCGCCCAAGGCCTCGCCCTTCTCCCCCGCGTCCCCATCGCCACCCATCGCATCGAGCTCCCCCGCAGCCCGACCCCGCGAGATCCAGCAAGTCCGGTGCCTCCCTAAGCCTGGCGGCCGTCCTCGTCGCCTCCGCCCCGCGACAGCAGCCGCCGCCCGCGTCCCCTCTGCTCCACGATGCACGCAGTGCCCGAGCCCGGCCGCGTCGCAGCCTCTGCTGCCGGCGACCTTGACCTCCCCTGCGCCAGGCCCCGCCACCGGCCTGCTACCTCGCCTCCCCAACCCGAGCTGGCCCGGATCCGGGCATCTTCGCCGCCTCCTCGCCGGATTCCGCCGTCATCTGCATCCCCGGCCTCCTCGTTCGCCATGCCTCGTCAGCGGTAGCAGTCCCGGCCTCCTCTACTTCGTGGTGACCACCACCATGGCCACGGCTACCAGCAGCCAACCACGCGGCTCGCCCCCTGCCTCGGCCCTCTTCGACCCTGCTCATGCCCCGAGCCTCCCGTCGCCAAGGAGCACGAGCTCCTTTGCCTCGCTGCCACGCCAACCGGAGTAGCAGCCTAGCCGGTCATCCCCTTTGGACGCGCCAAGTTTGAGTACATGGACCGCCAAGTTCCACTACGTTTGCCATGTACATCTACACCAAGACCGGACCGACGAGTACCCCGACAACGTGTGTACCTCTACCGACGACCCCGGACATCTACGAAAAACGTGTACAACTACCGTCGCCAACACCGTCAAGTTCGACTACCGCCGACGTGTACAACTTCAGTCGCGAGAACGTCTACTTCCACTACGACACGAGTACAACTACTTCCACTACGACCCGTGAATGACTACTTCCGTCGACGATTTTGGAACCGCCCCGAAATGCACGCTTCGAAGGTATAACCCCGAGATGACCGACCGTGATCGAATGCATGTGTTGTATGAGATGTAACATATGTTTGCACCGTGTCCGAATTGTCCTTGCAAGTTCCTCCTTGTTTGCCATGCCGTCGACCCATGGGAACCCGGTAGCTGGGATCACCCCACCATCTTGCATGACTCACTCACATCCGCACTTCCTTTTCCACCGGTATCTCCGTGAGCTACCGGAACCGATATGTTGTCGTGGCATCATTTTCGGATATGTTGCCGTGGCATCATTTTCGGATATGTTGTCGTGGCATCATTTTCGGATATGTTGTCGTGGCATCATTTTCGGATATGTTGCCGTGGCACCCTTTTCGTTCCGCCATGGTGACCAAATGCTTCATATCATGCTCATGTCAGCATTTTCATAAAAATTGCATAAAACTTGCATATGTCATCCGCATCATGATAACAACAATTAAAAAGGTTAAAATTGTTGTTGCTTTAATTTGCTAAATGACATATGGGGATTATCCGGAATTGTTGTTTGTTGTTTCCGGCCTCATTTAAACTTGCCTAAATAGGTAGTTTAATTATGCTTCACCTTTTGCCATGTTTAATAACATTTAATATTGTTGGGTACATAACGAGAGAGAACTAAATAATTGATGTGGTGTTTCGTCAATATGCAACTCGTTGCATATTGAGCTCCACTTAACTTGTAGTATTGTTTGTTGCACTTTGCCATGCCATGCCTCTTTAAACCGGACATGCATCATACTTGACTGTGCATCATGCCATGACTATGTTTGTGTGTTTACCGTGTTGTTTGCTTCTTTCCGGTTTGCTTCTCTCGTTAGCTTCGGTTTCGTTCCGGAGTTGTGAGGATTCGTTCGACTACGTCCGTTTGTCTTCTTCATGGACTCGTTCTTCTTCCTTGCGGGATCTCAGGCAAGATGACCTTTACCCTCGATATCACTTTTATCTTTGCTTGCTAGTTGCTTCGTTCTATCGCTATCATGCGCTACCTATCACTTGTTTACCATGCCTCCCAAATTGCCATGTCAGCCTCTAACTTTTTCACCCTTCCTAGCAAACCGTTGCTTGGCTATGTTACCGCTTTGCTCAGCCCCTCTTATAGCATTGTTAGTTGCAGGTGAAGTTGAAGATTGCTCCATGATGGACAGGATTATGTTGGGATATCACAATATCTCTTATTTAATTAATGCATCTATATACTTGGTAAAGGATGGAAGACTCGGCCTTTTGCCTGGTGTTTTGTTCCACTCTTGCCACCCTAGTTTCCGTCATACCGGTGTTATGTTCCCGGATTTTGCGTTCCTTACGCGGTTGGGTGATTTATGGGACCCCCTTGACAGTTCGCTTTGAATAAAACTCCTCCAGCAAGGCCCGACCTTGGTTTTACCATTTGCCTACCTAAGCCTTTTTCCCTTGGGTTCTGCAGACTCAAGGGTTATCTTTATTTTACCCCCCGGGCCAGTGCTCGTCGTGAGTGTTGGTCCAACCTGTCAGCCGCCGGTGGCCACAGGGGCAACTCTGGGCTGGCCTACCGGAAGTTTGGACAATCCGGTGTGCCCTGAGAACGAGATATGTGCAGCTCCTATCGGGATTTGTAGGCATAGCGGGAGGCTTTGCTGGTCTTGTTTTACCATTGTCGAAATGTCTTGTAAACCGGGATTCCGAGTCTGATCGGGTCTTCCTGGGAGAAGGTATATCCTTCGTTGATCGCGAGAGCTTATCATGGGCTAAGTTGGGACACCCCTGCAGGGTATATAATCTTTCGAAAGCCGTGCCCATGGTTATGCGGCAGATGGGAATTTGTTAATGTCTGGTTGTAGATAACTTGACACTTGACCTCATTAAAACGCATCAACCGCGTGTGTAGCCGTGATGGTCTCTTTTCGGCGGAGTCCGGGAAGTGAACACGGTTTTGGGTTATGTTTGACGTAAGTAGGAGTTCAGGATCACTTCTTGATCATTGCTAGCTTCATGACCGTTCCGTTTGCTCTCTTCTCGCTCTTATTTGCGTATGTCAGCCATCATATATGCTTAGTCGCTGCTGCAACCTCACCACTTTACCCCTTCCTTTCCCATAAGCTTAAATAGTCTTGATCTCGCGGGTTTTGAGATTGCTGAGTCCTCGTGATGCAACCAAACTCAGATGGGAGCTCAACGAAGATCTTGGTCGTTGCTATGTTTCGTTTCATGTTGATCAGTAGTGGAGCCTAGTTGGGACGATCAGGGATCTAGCAGTTGGGTTATCTTCTTTTCTTTTGGCTTCGTCCGTAGTCGGACTATGTGTGTGTACTCTGAATAATGTATGATTTATTTTATGTTCATTGTGTGAAGTGGCGATTGTAAGCCAACTCTTTATCCCATTCTTGTTCATTACATGGGATTGTATGAAGATGACCCTTCTTGCGACAAAACCACAATGCAGTTATGCCTCTAAGTCGTGCTTCGACACGTGGGAGATATAGCCGCATCGTGGGTGTTACACACATGCAGCGCGGCTCGAAGGCCATGACGAATCGTTGGTCGCTCATCCAAACGGCATGCAACAAATGGCATGGGATCGTCGAGAAGATCGCGGCTCGCTCGGAGAGCGGCGCCAACATCGAGGGTCAGGTATGATGCCGGTCTCTCACTCATTTTTTCGCCATGTGCGTCACCGACAATTGTTCCTCGGCGCAGATGGTCCAGATGTTCGCCATGTATCGCCAGGACAGCAGCACCGACCAAGATTTCAAGTACCGCCACCTGTTCTCTCGGATCGAGAAGTGCGAGAAGTGGGCAGAAGTCCGGCGCACCCTCGCCAAGGCCAAGAAGACGTACAAGCCGGACGCGCCGACGCCGGGTGCGGCCGATGGACGCCAGGACGGCAACAAGCGAGCCAAGTCGGCGAAGGACGCCGCGCCGGCTACCGCGCGTCTGCAAGAGTCCATCGAGCATTGCATCGCCGACGCCAAGACCGGCGCCGCCCAGAGGGAAGTGAAAACTAAGGCACGATGGTTGGCGTTGATGACGAACAGCGCCATCAAGTTCGACCTGCTCCGGACAAATCTCGCCGCAAAGATGAGGAACACCGACCTGGCTTTCCAGATAAGGGGCATACATGGCGACGATGGACGAGCAAGTCAAGGCGTGGTACCTGGCGGAACGTCGCCTCATCCTGAACCAGTTGCCGTCGACGGCGGCAACTCCCACGCCGACCCCAACACCGCCGCCAAGCCCGAGCGACGCCTCCACGACGTCCAGTACAGAAGCCACGCCGACGCCGACCAGCCCGCACACGCTGACTCTCGCCAGTCCGACGCCGGAGGTCGCCGCCGCCGTTTGATGCATTGCCTACGCGTCCTTTCTTTTGAACGCCGAACTTTTTATTGATCGCCGAACTATTGCAAGGTCATCGCCGAACTGATCCCCGAACTTGTGGCGTTGATCGCTGGACTTGTGGCGTTTTTTTGGGTAGCGGGAATGGACAAGTTTAAATTTATGACCCCTTGAGAGCAGCGCCTGGGGGCGTGGCTGGGACTTAGATCGTCCCATGGCCTAAAAAGCGCTCGGCGAACGTCTGAAATAGCGTCGGCCGCTACGCTGGGGCCGAACGAGTGGAGTTGCTCCCGATGAAAACGCCCCGAAGAGAAAAACCATGCCGGCCTGCGGCGTGATTTCTTCTCCTCCCGATGAAAACGACTGTTCTACCCTACTTTCTCGATGAAAATTCAGGCAGGGAATCTCTCCCCTCCCGGTGATGTTCTAAAAAAAACATGACTTCTTGTCTACGATGCATCTCTACCCTCATTATCTTGATTCCCCAATGGCTTGGACCCGCACGTCTAGGACCAGACCGTAAAATTTCCAGCTCCACAGACAGCTCCTTTATCTTGCTACGGACATTACTGAATGTCCCCTTCTCCCATTTCTGCAAATCTCTTGACAAGCTTAGAAGCTTGTCCTGTAATTCAGAAACCGAAACTGCTTTTCCTCTTGCCTGCAACTCATGAGGAACAAACAACTCATGACATGAGGCACCCTCCAACTAGTTTTCATGAAATGAAGAGATGTATACATAGTTGGACTCCGGCTATTAAGTTGTTCCCTCGGGACCATCAAGGGGATGGCTGCTGAATGCTACTACCCACCCCTTGAGCCCAAGCCAGCAAAACTTACTGCATGGTGATCACCGCATTACATGGTACAGTTCAAGTACTAGCTAGATCGATCGCCAGCTGTATATCTCTTACCGACCTCAACACTAGCACAGTTCTAAATGTTTCTTTACACGTTATGTAGGAACCGCATCTGCATGATGATCACCAACCAACCACTAGCGTACCTGAAAAAACAGTGTGCGTGCGTACGCGTGTGCACGCATTATGGATCTGCAAATAAATGTACTAGTTTAGTTGGTCGCTTCCATAGGAGCATGGCGCCGATGGACAGTGGTATCTTCCTTTCTCTATCGGTCTGTGAGGATGATCTATCGATGATCTCCGTACAGTGCATGCATGCAGACTCGGCATGCTTGATGGTCATCCCATCCGCACAATGCACGCATATACTAGCACATATATATTATCTCGAGTTTGCTTCCATGTTGCACCTGGTCATCCAGATTCTGGCCTGTTCCAAGAGCATGCTATGTGATGCGGGTCTGACAGGAGGTCTGGTCGGCACGAACATGATGGAGAAATTCGATATGAGGTCTGCGTGGTTGGCATACATCCGTCTACAACTTTTCTTTTTTTGCGGGTGATCCATCTATAACTTCGAGGCTGCTGATGCCACATAGATACTCAGAGATAGGATAATTGATCAGAGTATATAATTCTTTAAGAGCTATAGTTCTTCTCAACACTTCCCCTTCGATTCCATGCTCAATCACCTATTATTCCATCATTTTCACTTTACAGCACATCTCACTAAAGGAAAAAGACACATATATGATAATACACTTTCATAGAAGGTGCGATTTTTAGTCATCAATGTACATCCATGAAAAATTTATGAACAGATCAAGAATGTGATACCATTACTGTCGTAAAGTACTTCAATGATAAAGTTGTTTCTTTGTCATTGAAGTGTGCTCTTCCATGTCAGAAAATGAAGCATCATGTAAATGGTTTTTGTCGCGGATGACCAGTTCAACACGGTGGAGTCACCATAACCGGTCTCCGCTAAGCTAATGAGTGCGAGTACCGGATCCGAAACCTATTAGCGACATGTCGTCCTATGAGAGTCCACATGTCGGCTTCTTGTTGGCCGAAGCATACCATGTGGTATTTGTTCATTGGAACAAGTGTCTTGCATCTATTAGCAAGTACAGATTAAGCTAAACAACTTAATAATGTTGTTCAAGTACTGTATAAATTCTTAATATACCAGGCTCAACTAAGTACACCAACAACTTAAGCTAAACAAGATGAGAGCAACGAGGATATTAGTAAGCACAAGCAAGTTGCACCAACTTACACAAGGTATATCAAGATATGGAAATGATTGATACACACAAGCATAAGTAAGCAACACAGGTTATATTTTACAAAAAAGGGTTTCCCCGCGCTTTATATTATAAAGCACCAGCACCAAGCATCCAGTAACATCCCAGATTCAGGTCCAAAGAAAGGAGAGGATAGAGAAGTATCAAGTGCAGCTGGGGCCATGGCATAACAAGCCCCAAATAAAAAGAGAGGAACTAGGTGCTAATCCGGCTCCAGGGGTGGTGGAGGGGTGGCGGCGCCAACGCGGCGGCAGTGGAGCGAAGACCCGTGATGATGGTGTCAATGGCGTCCCGGTCGCGCCGCTTGCTAAGTGGTCTCCATAGATGTAAGAAGTCACACATTTTGTACATTGCATCAGTCACACGGTAAGGAATTACACGCTCGATGACTAATTTCTTGCGGACATTCCAAAGGGTCCATACAAGAGTACCCATGGCTACCCAAAGGGAGGGATGCCTAGAATACGGGGGACTAATGATCTCCCCGAACATGTCTGGGAGATTGTCATGGCACCAGACACCTCCAACGACCTCCCGGAAGCAACTCCAAAGGAATCGTGCTGCTGGGCAACGAAAGAAAATATGGTTGGAGTCTTCCAGGACATGACATAGGGGGCACGGCCCGTCCCCTGGACCGTTACGCTTACGCACCTCCGTGCCCAAGGGCAGACGGCCACGAACCCATTGCCAAAGGAAGATACGGATCTTCATTGGTAATTTAATCTCCCATATCACCGTGAGCTCGGTGGGGCCGGGAGTGGCCACAATGGCATGATACAAGGATTTCGTGGAAAACACGCCATTTGGTTCGAGATGCCATGTAAGGGAGTCTGGCTCAAGGGAAGGAGCGTGCAGGGCTATGCACTCCAGCAGTCCTCCCATTGTTCATGTTCACCGACCCCAAAGGTGCATCCGAAGGCAAAAGAGCGTAGGTTAACTAAAGCAGCGCCCACTGTAAGTTGTGGACGGGTGCAGATCGAGAATAGAGCGTGGAACCGTTCCGCAAACGCTCTGGTTCCGAACCATCTATCCACCCCGAATAGGGTATTGGAACCAGAACCCACACTAATCGAGGTTCCAATCTGCAATATCGGCATCAATTGGATAATCGATTGCCAAAACTGGGATCCTCCTATTCTAGTGGCGAAGGCTAGAGGTTGTTCACGCAAATATTTGCGCGGATAATATTCAGCCATGGTCCACTATCACCAGTTTCGATGCGCCATAGCCACTTGGAGAGAAGGGCAATATTCATCCGCTTAGATGAAATTACCCCAAGGGCGCCCTGGTCCTTGGGTTTGCAGATCTTGGGCCACCTGACCCTATGGTACTTCTGTCTCTCACCCTCCCCAGCCCAATAGAATAGGGATACGTACTTGGCAATCTTGTGATGAAGGGATTCTTGCAGGCTATAGAATCCCATAATGTACATCAGGAGGCTAATAAGGGAGGAGTTGATCAAAACCACTCTCGCGGCCTTGAAAAGCCACCGTCCCTGCCAAGGCTCCATCCGAGGTTGGAGCTTGGAGACTATAGGGTGGAGATCCTTCTCCTGCAAGCGGGCATCACTATCGGCATGCCGAGGTAGGTCCTTGGGAAGGATCCCAAGCGACAGTTCAGTCGGTTAGCTACGTGATGAGCATCCTCCGCGGAATACCGAAGCACCATCACCTCGCTTTGAGCAAAGTTAATAGTGAGACCCGACCTGGAAGCAGAGTAGGACAAACTTGAGGCGTGTAATATCCTCCTCTGAGCCCTCCACCATCATAATAATGGCGTCAGCATATTGAAGGTGGGTTAAACCCCCATCTCCGATGAGATGGGGACAGATACCCCTTATGTGGTCGGCACGTTTGGCCGAACGAAGGATCGTCGCCAATGCATCAACCACAAGGTTGAAGAGGAAGGGAGAGAGTGGATCTCCCTGTCGAACTCCTTGACCCGTAAGGAAGTATGGACCTACCTCTCCGTAAATGTTAAATGTCGTGTGACCACTTATGACAAGCTGCATTATGCTAGCAATCCAATGTGGGTCAAAGCCACGCTTCATCATCACGTCCCGGAGGAAGGACCAATGCACCGTGTCGTAAGCCTTATGAAAGTCAATTTTGAAGAACACCGCTCGTAGGTGCTTACTTTTGACTTCGTGGATTACCTCGTGGAGAACAAGGATCCCATCTAGAATATAGCGTCCTTTCATGAAGGCCGTTTGATTCAGATTATGAATCCTAGGAGCAACTAGGGCCGCCCTAGTGGCGTACCTCTTAGCTAGGATCCGAAAGATCACGTTGAGGACTGTGATCAGACGAAACTATCTAATATCCAAAGCCCCTTGGGTCTTCGGGATTAAGGAGATGATCCCGTAATTCAAGTGAGATACATCTAAAGTTCCTCTAGAGAGCTTAAGGAGATGATCTCGTAATTCAAGTGAGATACATCTAAAGTTCCTCTAGAGAGCACAAGGAATAGGCAAGGACCACATCCTTGATCATAGGCCAGAACGCCTGGAAGAAGCGGACTGGTAGACCGGTGGGGCCTGGAGCCGAGGCCAGGTTCATTGCCTTAATAAAAGTCTCGAACTCTGCAGCATCGAAAGGTGCTAGAAGAGAAGCATTCTCCTCAGGGGAAATCTGTTGGTGTGCCACCCATATGTGGTCTGCTAGGGCAACACCTTCCCTAGGTCGCCCAACGAATAGCGACCTATAGAATCCATCAACATGGATCCTGATTGCTTGTGGATCATGAAGTACCTGATCTCATCCCATAAAAGAGGGATGGAGCTACGTCTACGCTGGCCATTGGCAATGGCCTCGAAGTAGGTAGTGTTGGCATCGCCAGACAACACCCAGTTCTTAGACCCACGGTGGCGCCAATATTCGTCTTATTTCGTATAAATGTCCATGAGCGCATCTTCAAGATTGTATCCGCATGAAGGTCAAGGGTGCGGATCTCATCAAGTAGGGACGCCTTCTAGACTCGGAGGTCTCTCCCTACGTTAGCGCCTCAACCCTTCATAGACTGTCTGGAGTGCTTGGCCAGGTGGTGCCACTCGTCCAAAATCGGTATCTGTCTATGCGGTTCGGCCCGCGCTAGTGCCCAGTGTTCCTGAACGGCAGCAATGAAGCCCGGCTGGTGAAGCCAGAAGGTCTCGAACCTGAAGCGAGGAGGAAGGCGCGACCTCTCATCCCGGGAGGATAGGAGGAGAGGCACATGGTAGGAACCAATGCGAGTAATTGCCTAAATGGATGCCAAAGGGAACTGAAGTTCCCAATCGGGGGTCGTGAACACCCGGTCCAATACACTAAGGGTAGGGGGCACCTGTCTATTAGTCCAGGTAAATTTGGCCCTGACCTTGTCAATTTCCCGAAGGCCTAGATCAGGAACCCAGTTGTTAAACCGTTGTATTTTTGCGAGATCGACCCCGGAGTTATTCTTATCCTCTGTTGAGCGGAGGAGGTTGAAATCCCCTCCCACTACAATCGAAAGTGTGGCGGACGCAATCTTGGAACGGAGTTCGCCCAAGAAGGCGGTCGATCAACTATGGTCGGCCGGCCCGTAAACCACAATGACCTCCCATTTGAAATTCACATCTCGCTCCCATACTTCCATACTGACGAAGTAGGATCCGTGATCCATAGATCCTACCTCAAAGGTGGCTTCCTTCACACCAAGGAGGATGCCACTGGAGTGTCCCGCCACTCCACTAGATGGCAATCAGTGCCAAGCAAATAGGTGTCTACTAAGTTGTTTGAGTTCGACTAAGGAGAAGTCGGTTCTAATCGTTTCCTGGATCGCCACCACATCGTGGCTGCGCCGGCCATCGTGGCCTCGATGAGTTGCCTGCGCCGGTCATCGTGGCTGAATCCACGCAGGTTCCAAAAAAGAGCATGCATGACTATTCTGTTGGGGACGTAGCATGCAACAACAACAACAACAACAACAACAACAACAACAACAACAACAACAACAACAACAACAACAACAACAACAACAACAACAAAGCCTTTAGTCCCAAACAAGTTGGGGTAGGCTAGAGGTGAAACCCATAAGATCTTGCAACCAACTCATGGCTCTGGCACATGGATAGCAAGCTTCCACCCACCCCTGTCCATAGCTAGCTCTTTGGCGATACTCCAATCCTTCAGGTCTCCCTTAACGGACTACTCCCATGTCAAATCCGGTCGACCCTACCCTCTCTTGACATTCTCTGCACACTTTAGTTGTCCGCTATGCACTGGAGCTTCTGGACGTAGCATGCAATTCAAACAAATCCTACGCTCACGCAAGATCTACCTAGGAGATGCATAGCAATGAGAGGGGGAGAGTGTGTCTGCGTACCCTCGTAGACCGAAAGCAGAAGCATTTCACAACGCGGTTGATGTAGTCGAACTTCTTCTAGCTCCGACCGATCAAGTACCTAACGTACGACACCTCCGAGTTCTACACACGTTCAGCTCGATGACATTCCTTGCACTCTTGATCTAGCAAGGTGTCGAGGAAGTAGATGAGTTCCGTCAGCACGACAGTGTGGTGACGGTGATGGTGAAGTGATCCACGCAGGGCATCGCCTAAGCACCGCGACAATATGACCACGGGTGTAAACTGTGGAGGGGGGCGCCGCACACAACTAACAGTTGATGTTGTGTCTTGTAGGCGCCCCCCTCTCCACATATATATAGATTGGAGGGGAGGAGATGCAGCCAAGGGGCGCCCAAAGTAGGCCGAATCCTACTTGGGGTCCTCCCCAATTCGGCCTCCCCCTTCCTTATTTTGCCGGAGAAGAAAGGGAAGGGAGAAGAGAGAAAGGAAGGGGGGCCAAACCCCCCTTGTTCCTTCTCCAATTCAGCCTCCTGCCTAGGGGGGGGCTCCACCCCTTGTGGGCTGGTGTGCTCCCCTCTTATGGCCCACATGGCCCATATCTTCTCCCTGGGGGTTCCGGTAACCCCTCCGATATTGATATGTACCCAGTACCTTCAGGGACACTTCCGGTATCCAAATACTATCGTCCTATATATCAATCTTTACCTCTCGACCATTTCGAGACTCCTTGTCAAGTCCGTCATATCATCTGGGACTCCAAACAACATTCGGTCACCAAATCACATAACTCATATAATACAATATCGTCACTGAACGTTAAGCGTGTGGACCCTATAGGTTCGAGAACTATGTAGACATGACCGAGACACCTCTCTGGTTAATAACCAATAGCGGAACATGGATGCTCATATTGGCTCCCACATATTCTACAAAGATCTTTATTGGTCGAACCGTTATGACAACATACGTTATTCCCTTTGTCATCGGCATGTTACTTGCCCGAGATTCGATCGTCGGTATCTTCATACCAAGTGCGATCTCGTTACCGGCAAGTCTCTTTACTCATTCCGTAATACATCATCTTGCAACTAACTCATTAGTCACTTTGCTTGCAAGGCTTCTTATGATGTGTATTACCGAGAGGGCCTAGAGATACCTCTCTGATACACGGAGTGATAAATCCTAATCTTGATATATGCCAACCCAACAAACACCTTCGGAGATACCTGTAGAGCATCTTTATAATCACCCAGTTATGTGTGACGTTTGATAGCGCACAAGTCATTCCCCCGGTATCCGGGAGTGCATAATCTCATAGTCGGAGGAATATGTATTTGACATAAAGAAAGCAATAGCAATAAAACTGAACGATCATAATGCTAAGCTAACGAATGGGTCTTGTCCATCACATCATTCTCCTAATGATGTGATCCCGTTTATCAAATGACAACACATGTCTATGGTTAGGAAACTTAACCATCTTTGATCAACGAGCTAGTCTAGTAGAGGCTTACTAGGGACACAGTATTTTGTCTATGTATCCACACATGTATCAAGTTTCTGGTTAATACAATTCTAGCATGAATAATAAACATTTATCATAAAATAAGGAAATATAAAATAACAAATTTATTATTGCCTCTAGGGCATATTTCCTTCAGTCTCCCACTTGCACTAGAGTCAATAATCTAGATTACATTGTAATGATGCTAACACCCATGTAGTCTTGGTGTTGATCAAGTTTTTCTCGTGGAAGAGGCTTAGTCAACCGGTCTGCTATATTCAGATCCATATGTATTTTTCAAATCTCTATGTCTTTCTTTTTAACTAGATCATGGATGGAGTTGAAGCGTCTCTTGATGTGTTTAGTCTTCTTGTGAAATCTGGATTCCTTCGCTAAGGTAATTGCTCCAGTATTATCACAAAAGATTTTCATTAGACCCGATGCACTAGGTATTACACCTGGATTGGATATGAACTCCTTCATCGAGACTCCTTCATTTGCTACTTCCGAAGAAGCTATGTACTCCGCTTCACACGTAGATCCCGCCACGACGCTTTGCTTGGAACTGCACCAACTGAAAGCTCCACCATTCAAAATAAATACGTATTCGGTTTGTGACTTAGAGTCATCCGGATCAGTGTCAAAACTAGCATCGATGTAACCATTTACGACAAGCTCTTTGTCACCTCCATAAACGAGAAACATATCCTTCGTCATTTTTAGGTACTTCAGGATATTCTTGACCGATGTCCAGTTATCCACTCCTGGATTACTTTGGTACCTCCCTGCCAGACTTATGGCAAGGCACACATCAGGTCTGGTACACAGCATAGCATACATGATAGAACCTATGGCTGAGGCATAGGGAATGACTATCATTTTCTCTCTATCTTCCGCAGGGGGCGGGCATTGAGTCTGACTCAATTTCACACCGTGCAACACAGGCAAGCACCCTTTCTTTGACTGATCCATTTTGAACTTCTTCAAAACTTTGTCAAGGTATGTGCTTTGTGAAAGTCCTATGAAGCGTCTTGATCTATCTCTATAGATCTTGATGCCCAATATATAAGCAGCTTCACCGAGGTCTTTCATTGAAAAACTTTTATTCAAGTATCCTTTTATGTTATCCAGAAATTCTATATCATTTCCAATCAACAAAACGTCATCCACATATAATATCAGAAATGCTATAGAGCTCCCAGTCACTTTCTTGTAAATACAGGCTTCTCCGAAAGTCTGTATAAAACCATATGCTTTGAGCACCTCATCAAAGCGTATATTCCAACTCCGAGATGCTTGCACCAGTCCATAGATGGATCGCTGGAGCTTGCACACTTTGTTAGCACCTTTAGGATCGACAAAACCTTCTGGTTGCATCATATACAACTCTTCTTTAAGAAATCCATTAAGGAATGCAGTTTTGACGTCCATTTGCCAGATTTCATAATCATAAAATGTGGAAATTGCTAACATGATTCGGACAGACTTAAGCATCGCTACGGGTGAGAAAGTCTCATCATAGTCAACTCCTTGTACTTGTCGAAAACATTTTGCAACAAGTCAAGCTTTATAGACAGTAACATTACCATCAGCGTCAGTCTTCTTCTTGAAGATACATTTATTCTCTATGGGTCGCCGATCATCGGGCAAATCCACCATAGTCCACACTTTGTTCTCATACATGGATCATATCTCAGATTTCATGGCCTCAAGCCATTTACCGAAATCTAGGCTCATCATAGCTTCTTCATAGTTCGTAGGTTCGCCATGGTCAAGTGACATGACTTCTGTCGGTGTCAAAACTGGCAGATCTCGGGTAGGGGGTCCCGAACTGTGCGTCTAGGCGGATGGTAACAGGAGACAAGGGACACGATGTTTTTACCCAGGTTCAGGCCCTCTCGATGGAGGTAAAACCCTACTCCTGCTTGATTGATATTGATGATATGTGTAGTACAAGAGTAGATCTACCACGAGATCAGAGAGGCTAAACCCTAGAAGCTAGCCTATGGTATGATTGTTGTTCGTCCTACGGACTAAAACCCTTCGGTTTATATAGGCACCGAAGAGGGTTAGGGTTACACAGAGTCGGTTACAATGGTAGGAGATCTACATATCCGTATCGCCAAGCTTGCCTTCCACGCCAAGGAAAGTCCCATCCGGACACGGGACGAAGTCTTCAATCTTGTATCTTCATAGTCCAGGAGTCCGGCCGAGGATGATAGTTTGGCTATCCAGACACCCCCTTGTCCGGGACTCCCTCAGTAGCCCCCGAACCAGGCTTCAATGGCGATGAGTCCGGCGCGTAGATTGTCTTCGGCATTGCAAGGCGGGTTCTTCTCCAAATCCTGTGTACCTGTTGAATAGCGTCCGGCTTCCTGTGAATACTGCGCTCCTCGGCTTCCACGCCCAATAATGGCCGTCTTCCACGTGTTGAACGAATGTGAAAAGTCAGGGTATTTTTACATTTACCCCCCTAGCTGCGCAAATGAGCTGTCTATAAAAGAGACGAGGATCTAGATCCGAATCACACCATCCTCCCTTCGCGAACATTCATCAGAGCGCATCTGACAGAAATCCATTCCATCATGGACAGTCGACGCGGCTCCTCCTCTCGCCCTCCCAGCCCTCAGCCTGGAGATTGGGAGAGATGCTCCGTCCCGCACAGTGAGCTAGTGGCGCTCCAAACCAAGGGATTTCTTCCCCCAGCCTTCATGGTCCCGGTTCGAGCCGGACTCGCCACCTATAAGGGCAGAAAGCAAGCGGAGAACGTCCCCAGCCCCTCCAAAGGAGAGCGGGTATGCCTTGTCTCTTATTTGATAAGAGGGCTCGGATTTCCAATTCATCCGTTTCTCCGGGGGCTCCTGGAGTTCTATGGCCTCCAGTTGCACAACCTTACGCCTGCCTCCATTTTGCATATCGCGGGCTTCGTGGCCCTTTGCGAGCTGTTTTTGGGCATCGAGCCTCATTTTGCACTGTGGAAGAAGCTGTTCTGTCTTGTGCCCCGTTCTCAAGAGGGGTCGATATATCAAGTGGGCGGAGCCGAACTATGGCGCATCGCCGGGACCGGATATCTATCCGGAACCCCGAAGAAGGCGTCCGAAGACTGGCCTTCGGCATGGTTTTATATAGAAGATGTCCCCCTGCCGGACCCTGTTCGGGTCGGCCTCCCTGAGTTTAATAACGCTCCTTTGAAGAAACGCCTAAGCTGGCGTCCACGGAGCCCTCAGAGGGAAAACGACAGGGACGTTATTTACCTGATGAGCCGGATAAGGTTGTTAGCTCATTCCGGACTGACCATGATGGGAGTCATGGCCATATGCATTATGCGGGGGGTGCAGCCGCTCCAGTATAGAGGCCACCCCATGTGGGATTTCAACGGGGAGGATGATGCCACCCGCTGCGGCCGTAAGGGGCCGGGATCGGTCGCTGATCTGACGAAGATCTTGTCCGCATTGTACAAGGGAGAAGAGGAGGAATTCCTCCGCATCAATCCGCAGGGCGGATTTTCTATGAACAATCCTCCAAGCTGGGTAAGCGGACATTCATTTTTGCCTATCCGATCCGTACTCCCATAGTCAAGTATCTCATTTTGTGATTTTGGCGCAGGAACTGCGCCGGGCCGTAAAGGATATAAACAGCCCGCCTCCACAACCCGAGGATCCGGAACGGTTCCTCGATCCGACCTCCCAAGAGGATCTGGACATATCGGTGGAGCTGATCGACGGGGTTTTCCATCAACTGAGCATCGATAATGCCTTGGTCGCCATTACGGCCGATTACCCCGGAATACTTCCCGCCTCGCAGGTAACTGAGACCGAAGTCCCGATACTTTGAAAATGACCCATCCATGCGTGTTTTCGATCACCGTATACTGATGGTGTTTCGCAGGGGGCGCCCTTGAGGCGGAAGGCCGAGCCCACGGCGGCTGGCCAACAAGGGGCAGCACGGCCCAGCAGGCTAAAAAGAAGTGCGGTCCGGATCGAAACTCCGGGGCAACGGTATAGCGCGTCACCTTACGCCCCGGCTTTATTCCCGGGAGGCATACTAACGCTCGTGCCTTTTCAGGAAGAAGAGCGCTCGCCGGACTGTATCCGGAGAGGTTGCCAATCAGTCCTCCGCTCGCCAGGCTCCAAAGCCAGGTCCAGAAGCGGAGGCGAACACGGGGCGTGCGTCGGATGTTCCTCCGACAGAGGATGCCGACAGGTTATCTGCCACCAATTCCGAGGTGGAGAGTGCCATGAATCACAGGCGCCGCCGGACAGCTCTTCGTGACGCGTGTTTCTCCCCAGAGGCATTGGATGCCTTTAATTCGGGAGATGCGCACCTCCGTGCCGCTCAAAATGGTCTAGCCAGAGCCACGGAGCAGTATGTAAAAGACATACGGGTGAGAAGATTTGACAGTTATATATGCCAGTAGCCCCCGAGACTTGAAATAGTTAGAATAACTGATTTAAGGATCATTTGTTGTGCAGGATCTTACCGAAAAGAATACCCAACTGTCCCAGGAGCTGGAGGAGTGCAAAGCCCAACTTGAGGCCGCACTAGCCGCAGCGGGGGAAGCCAAAGAGACCCCCTCTGGTAATATATGCTTCAAAAGACAAGTAATTTGTGAAGTGCGGCGTGTGTATAAGTCTGACAATAATATTGCAGATGGCGCCGGGATAGATCCGGACAAGCAACAGCTCATGCGCCGGTTAAAGGCCGGCGAGAGTGTGCTTACAAGGGTGAGGCAGGAGAAAAATAATCTCCAAGATGCCAACACCCAGCTGGGTGAGGAACTAAAGGATGTTCGTGCCCAGCTATCTGACTCCGTTAAGGAGAATCAGCGGCTTCGACGCGGCATTTTTAGTAAGTGCTTGAACGAACTTTGAAAAAGAGTTCGGCGAGGAAGTCGTCTAACAGAGTTATGTCTGTAGGTATGCTCACAGGCCGTCATGCAGAGGAGATGCCCGGTTCTATGGGTGACCTGCTTCCCGAGCTCTTGCAACTGCACGAACGAGTTCGGCAGGTGATGAAAGGCGTCGCCCAGGCATTGTGGCCATCTGTCTCCCTGCCCGAAGGCCTTGAAGAGCTTGCAGAGAGGCTTCAGGGAGCACGGCAGCGCTTCCGCTTATGGAAGATATCGGCCTGCCGTCAAGGCGCCAGCGAGGCCTGGGCCATGGTGCAGACGCGGTACACGAAGGCTGACCCAAACCACATGGCCGAGGTCGGACCTGCGGGGCCCGATGGGAAGGAGATCCCTGTGAGCTTAGTGTACGGCCAAGTAGAATTGGCCGCAAAGTATTCCCAACAGGACTGTAAACTAGACAGCCTGCTGGATGGCATTGAAGAGGAATATGCCCAGTCAAGTTGACTATGTAATTTAAGATGACATGTAAAATGCCTTCTAGACGGATTGTAGATCGTTTGTCATAGCGGACCTTTTCGCTTCAACCTCGGGACCCAATAGTCCGGAGTGTGTCCGAATACCCTCGCGGTTATATAAGAACCGGGGCATGCGTGGAGACCAGGCGTAGGGGTCATTAGTGCTTTATCAGACAAGTGCCCAACTAGTTATGTTATATTACATGGTTAGTAAGAAACATCTTCCAGGGAGAATAGTTCCGTTAGGGGTTCCTTTCCCTGGGAGGCATGCCCTAAAGTGCATGTCCGGACTGCGAAAAAAGCAGAAAAACATCTGGGGGCAGATGAATAAATAGGTAAGAAATCGTCTTTTAGTTCACCGACCGAATATTCCCTTAAGAACGCTAGCTTTCGGCTTCACCCAGTCTGAGGTACACATCCGGCTGACCCGGCAGTAACAATCGCAGAGGTGCTCCCTTTACCGCCTAGCCGAACAATCGGGAACGTAGGGGTAAGCACAGGAGCCAGGCAACCCAGCTTGGCCAAAACTTAAGTCATATCGATGCATATAATGGTGAATAAAAGGTACATGCGGAAGTGTGACACATGTGTTGGGCATGAAGCCCGTATAAATAAGCTTCTGTTAAAGAAGCCCCCATGTATAATGAGCGCGGATAGTGCGTCAAGTGTGTGCGAACAATGCGCGAACAAGCTTTCAAAGGCTGTAATAGGAAAGGGGGAAGAAGGAGAGAAACAAAAGACAGCTAATATGTAAAATATAGACGGAGGAAGGAGACGAACTCAGAATCCGGCGCTAGGCGTAGAATCTTCGGAGACGGGCTGCGTTCCATGGGTTCGGCTCGAGTCGGTTATCCGATGCATCTCGCAGACGGTACGCTCCACCGGTCAGGACTTGGTCAATGATAAAGGGACCTTCCCATTTGGGCTTGAGTTTGTCCTTTTTCTTGTCCGGCAAGCGTAGAACTAACTCGCCAACGTTGTAAGTTTTGGCCCGTACTTCTCTGCTTTGATATCTTCGAGCTTGCTGTTGATAGAATGCGGAACGGGCTTTTGCCACGTCACGCTCCTCCTCCAATGCGTCCAAACTGTCCTGCCGATCGAGCTCGGCTTCTCTTTCTTCATACATGCGCACGCGAGGTGAGTCATGAATTATGTCACAGGGCAGAACTGCCTCTGCGCCGTATACCATAAAGAATGGTGTAAATCCGGTCGTGCGATTTGGAGTGGTCCGCAGCCCCCAGAGTACGGAGTCGAGCTCCTCTACCCAGTGCGTGTTAGATTCCTTAAGGGACCGCACTAATCAGGGTTTGATGCCGCTCATGATTAGACCATTTGCTCGCTCGACTTGACCGTTAGTTTGAGGGTGATAACCTGAAGCATAGTCGAGTTTGATGCCCATGTTTTTGCACCAGAGTTTAACCTCGTCGGCCGTAAAGTTCGTGCCGTTGTCAGTGATGATGCTATGGGGGACGCTGTAACGGTGTACGACCCCTGATATGAAGTCTATCACCGGTCCGGATTCGGCCGTCTTGACAGGCTTGGCCTCTATCCATTTGGTGAACTTATCCACCATGACCAGTAGGTATCTTTGCTTGTGGGTTCCTCCTTTAAGGGGTCCAACCATTTCAAGCCCCCAGACCGCGAAGGGCCAGGTTATGGGTATAGTTTTGAGGGCGGTGGGTGGCATGTGGCTTTGATTAGCAAAGAGCTGGCAACCGACGCATCGTTGGACTAAGTCCTGAGCATCTGCCCGGGCCGTCGGCCAATAAAATCCTGTACGGAAGGCCTTGCCTACAAGGGCCCGGGCTGCGGCGTGGTGCCCGCCGAGTCCGGCATGAATTTCAGCCAGAAGGTTCCGCCCTTCCTCTTCGGAGATACACCTTTGAAGGACTCCGGTTGTGCTTTTCTTGTAAAGCTCTCCCTCATGGACCTTATAGGCTTTAGATCGCCGCACTATGTAGCGGGCCTCGTTTTGGTCCGCGGGAAGTTCCTGCCTGGTTAGGTAGGCTAGGAATGGTTCCATCCACGGGGCAATGACTGCCATTATTACGTGGGCTGAGGATGTTACTTCGTTGGCAGAACCGCCGATTGTGTCAGAATGTTCGGTGTCGGGCAGTGCGGTTGGGTCCGGATTATTATTTCCAGATTCCCCCTCCCATAGTACCGATGGCTTGAACAGCCTCTCTAGGAAGATGTTGGGGGGACGGCATCGCACTTTGCGCCAATGCGTGCCAATACGTCTGCTGCCTGGTTGTTATCCCGGACTATATGGTGAAATTCGAGCCCCTCAAACCGAGCTGACATTTTTAGGACGGCGTTGTGATAGGCTACCATTTTCGGATCCTTGGCATCGAAGTCTCCATTTATTTGGGATATCGCGAGGTTCAAATCCCCGCGCACCTCTAGGCGTTGAATGCCCATGGAGACTGCCATCCGGAGGCCATGTAGAAGGGCCTCGTATTCGGCTGTGTTGTTGGAGTCCGTGTACATTATCTGGAGTACGTATTGAACCGTGTCTCCGGTTGGGGACGTCAGGACGATGCCAGCCCCCAGACCAGCCAACATTTTAGAGCCGTCTAAGTGCATGATCCAGTTGGAATATGCGCCGTACTCTTTAGAGAGTTTGGCTTCAGTCCATTCGGCGATGAAGTCGGCCAAAACTTGCGACTTGATAGCTCACTGTGGCTTATAGGTTATGTCGAACGGGAGGAGCTCAATGGCCCATTTGGCAATCCGGCCCATCGCGTCGCGGTTGTTTATAATGTCATTAAGAGGTACTTCAGAGGCTACTGTTATCGAACACTCTTGAAAGTAGTGTCGCAGCTTCCGAGATACCATGAACACAGCATACGCTATCTTCTGATAATGCGGGTACCGTGACTTGCATGGAGTCAGGACAGTGGACACATAGTAAACTGGTTTTTGAAGGGGGAACTTGTGTCCGTCCGTTTATCATTCGACAACGAGCACCGCGCTCCCACTTGATGAGTTGCCGTGATATATAATAGCATTGGTTCGCCTATGTTGGGCGCGGCCAGGACCGGGTTTGTTGCCAATATGGCTTTTATTTCTTCGAGTCCGGCCGTGGTGGCATCCGTCCACTCGAAGTGTTTGGTGCGTCGGAGGAGGCAATAAAGGGGTAATGCCTTTTCTCCTAAATGGGAGATAAAGCGGCTTAAAGCCGCCACGCATCCTGTCAATTTTTGTATTTGTTTGAGTTCCTGTGGGATATCCAATTGTGACAGAGCTCGGATCTTGGTTGGGTTTGCTTCAATTCCTCTACTGGATACAATGAAGCCCAAGAGTTTTCCGGCTGGTACGCTGAAAACACATTTTTCCGGGTTAAGCTTGATGTCATTTGTTCAGAGATTATCGAACGTGAGCCTCAAGTCGTCTACTAGAGTTTCGACGTGCTTGGTTTTGACGACCACATCATCTACGTATGCCTCCACTGTTTTGTCGATCTGGTTTGCCAGACATGTCTGAATCATGCGCTGATATGTTGCGCCGGCATTTTTGAGCCCAAAGGGCATTGTGTTGAAGCAGAATGGGCCGTATGGGGTGATGAATGCCGTTGCGGCCTGGTTGGGCTCTGCCATCTTAATTTGGTGGTAGCCGGAGTATGCGTCGAGGAAACACAATGAATCGTGTCCTGCGGTAGAGTTGATAATTTGATCGATGCGGGGGAGGGGGAAGGGATCCTTTTGGCAAGCCTTGTTGAGGTTATTAAAATCGACGCATAGGCGCCAGGATTTGTCCTTCTTTGGTACCATCACCAGGTTTGCTAGCCAGTCCGGATGTTTTATATCTCTGATGAATCCGGCCTCCAATAATTTGGCTAGTTCCTCTCCCATGGCCTGTCTCTTGGGTTCAGAGAAACGCCGAAGAGCCTGTTTGACTGGCTTGAATCCTTTTATGATGTTTAGGCTTTGCTCGGCCAGTCGACGTGGGATTCCTGGCATGTCTGAAGGGTGCCAGGCAAAGATGTCCCAATTTTTGCGTAGGAATTCTTGTAGTGCAGCGTCTACATCAGGGTTTAATTGTGCCCCAATGGAGGCCGTTTTTGTAGGGTCCGTTGGATGGACTTGGAATTTGACTATTTCGTCCGCTGATTTAAAGGAGGTGGACTTGGATCTCTTATCGAGTATCACATCGTCCCTATTTACCATGGAGCGCAGCGTAGTGAGTTCCTTGGCCGTCAGGGCTTCAGATAGTGCCTCTAGGGCCAGTGCGGCTGTCTTGTTTTCGACGTGGAGTGCTATGTCCGGGTCACTAGCAAGAGTGATGATTCCGTTGGGCCCGGGCATTTTGAGCTTCATGTACCTGTAATGGGGTATAGCTTGAAAAATTGTGAATGCCTCTCGCCCCAATAGAGCGTGATATCCGCTGCTGAACGGGGCCACTTGGAACGTGACCTCCTCGGACCTGTAATTATCCGGCGTGCCGAACACCACATCCAGTGTGATTTTTCTTGTACAATGTGCTTCCCGACTGGGGATTATTCCTCTAAAGGTTGTGCTGCTTCGCTCAACGCGGCTCCAGTCTATTTCCATTTTTCGGAGGGTTTCCTCGTAAATGAGGTTCAGTCCACTGCCACTGTCCATGAGTACCTTGGTAAGGCGAAAGTCGTCCACTATTGGACTGAGGACCAATGCGGCTGGTGCTCGGGCTGTTTGGAATTTAGGTTCGTCACTGGCATTAAAGGTAATAGCCGTGTCACTCCATGGGTTTATTGTTGCTACTTGGTAGACTTCGGCAAGGCTGCGGAGTGTTCGCTTCCGCATATTATTTGATGTGAAAGTCTCGAAGACTATTAATACCGTATTGGTATCCTTGGACTGGTATTCTGGAGTTAGAAGCTCTTCGCCACTTTTGGCCACCTGCCGTAGTATCCAACATGCTCTAAGGCTGTGAGTTGGAGTGGCACCCTCGGTACTATGAATTTTGCAGGGTCCATTGAGCCATCCTTCCAGTGCGTTTCCATGCCCTATAGATGGTTTTTGCTTTTTGGTGTTTAACCCAGGTGCCTGGCGATAATCCACCCTTTTATTTTGGACTGGGGTTGTATTCAGGGCCGGATTGTCCCAAAAATTGATTTCGGCTTTCCAGGCGCTTTTCATCGCACAGTACTTTCGTACTATGGACGCTAAGTCAGCAAAGCGTGTAATTTCATGACGACTTACGGCGTTGAGGATTCCCTTGTCCGTGCAATTATTGCAGAAGAATGAAATTGCGTCCTCCTCACAGTAGTCCTTTATCATGTTCATAACAAGGAGGAATCTGGCCCAGTAATGGTGTACTGTTTCTGCGGGCTCTTGCCAGATTTGGGATAGATCGCTTATGTTTGGGTGGGCGGGTGGAATTAAATTTGGAACCCCGTCCACTTTAAAACTCAGGGGCCAAGTAGTTTCCGAACTCGGAAGCTTGGGTTTTTGGATGTTGTCCAATGAGTCTAGCCCGCTGCCTGACTTTAGGTTCAAGGCTTGAGTAACATCCCTCCCTCCACGGGAATCCGGCATGGAGGGATCGGGAATCCGGACATAGCTAGTCCTTAAGATAGAAGAGGGGTCACCGTATTGTTCCTCTACCACAGCAACGTGGTGGGTAACCTGGGGAGAGTTAATCTCTCTCGGATCGGGTTTAGGCCCAATCTGATCGTAGTCTGTAGCGACTCCCAGGGCGGCGATGCGATCCAAGAGCTCGTTTAAGGAAGAGAGCTCCATCGGATCCAACTGCTCGGTGAGTTCCGAGCTAACGTGAAGATTGCTTTCGATGACCCGAGAAGTCGGCGGCAGCGTGGCGGCCGGACAGGCGGTCATAAGGAAACCACCTAGCCGGAGACTTTGGCCGATAGCCAAAGCTCCTTTAGCAACAGTGCCGTCTTTAAAGACGGGATGCGGCATCCTTCCTGATAGCGATGGTACAGAGGAACTCTCAATGAAAGCACCAATGTCGGTGTCAAAACCGGCGGATCTTGGGTAGGGGGTCCCGAACTATGCGTCTAGGCGGATGGTAACAGGAGACAAGGGACACGATGTTTTTACCCAGGTTCGGGCCCTCTTGGTGGAGGTAAAACCCTACTCCTGCTTGATTGATATTGATGATATGGGTAGTACAAGAGTAGATCTACCACGAGATCAGAGAGGCTAAACCCTAGAAGCTAGCCTATGGTATGATTGTTGTTCGTCCTACGGACTAAGACCCTCTGGTTTATATAGGCACCGAAGAGGGTTAGGGTTACACAGAGTCGGTTACAATGGTAGGAGATCTACATATCCGTATCGCCAAGCTTGCCTTCCACGCCAAGGAAAGTTCCATCCGGACACGGGACGAAGTCTTCAATCTTGTATCTTCATAGTCCAGGAGTCCGGCCGAGGATGATAGTTTGGCTATCCGGACACCCCCTAGTCCGGGACTCTCTCAACTTCCAGACAGGATTACCATACCACTCTGGTGTCGATCATGTTCTGGTTGACCTATGAGGCTCGGTAGTAACTTGATCTGAAGTTTCATGATCATCATCATTAGCTTCCTCTCTAGTTGGTGTAGGCATCATAGGAACGGATTTCTTGGATGAGCTACTTTCCAAATTGATACAAGGTACAATTACCTCATCAAGTTCTACTTTCCTCCCACTCACTTCTTTCGAGAGAAACTCCTTCTCTAGAAAGGTTCCATTCTTGGCAACAAAGATCTTGCCTTCAGATTTGTGGTAGAAGGTGCATCCAATTGTTTCCTTAGGGTATCCTATGAAGACGCACTTCTCCAATTTGGGTTCGAGCTTATCAGGCTGAAGCCTTTTGACATAAGTGCCGCAACCCCAAACTTTAAGAAATGACAGCTTAGGTTTATTGCCAAACCACAGTTCATACGGTGACATCTCAACGGATTTAGATGGTGCCCTATTTAACCTGAATCCAGCTGTCTCTAATGCATAACCCCAAAACGATATTGGTAAATCAGTAAGAAACATCATAGATCGCACCATATCTAATAAAGTACGGTTGCGACGTTCGGACACACCATTACGCTGTTCTAGGTGGCGTGAGTTGTGAAACTATTCCACATTGTTTTAAATGAAGGCCAAACTCGTAACTCAAATATTCGCCTCCGCGATCAGATCATAGAAACTTTATTTTCTTGTTACGATGATTCTCCACTTCTCTCTAAAATTCTTTGAACTTTTCAAATGTTCTAGACTTGTGTTTCATTAAGTAGATATACCCATATCTACTCAAATCATCTGTGAAGGTTAGAAAATAACGAAACCCGCCGCGTGCCTCAACACTCATCGGACTGCATACATCCGAATGTATTATTTCCAATAGAAGTCATTGGCTTGCTCAATTGTTCTGGAGAACGGAAATTTAGTCATCTTGCCCCTGAGGCACGGTTCGCAAGTATCAAATGATTCATAATCAAGTGATTCCAAAAGTCCATATGCATGGAGTTTCTTCATGCGCTTTACATCGATATGACCTAAACGGCAGTGCCACAAATATGTTGCACTATCATTATTAACTTTGCATCTTTGGCATCAACATTATGAATATGTGTATCACTACAATCGAGAGTCAACAGAAATAGACCACTCTTCAAGGGTGCATGACCATAAAAGATATTACTCATATAAATAGAACAACCATTATTCTCTGATTTAAATGAATAACCGTCTCGCACTAAATAAGATCCATATATAATGTTCATGCTCAACGCTGGCACCAGATAACAATTATTCAGGTCTAAAACTAATACCGAAGGTAGATGTAGAGGTAGCATGCCGACGGCAATCACATCGACCTTGTAATCATTCCCGACACGCATCGTCACCTCATCCTTAGCCAATCTTCGTTTAACTCGTAGTCCCTATTTCGAGTTACAAATATGATCAACCGAACCGGTATCAAATACCCAAGCACTACTACGAGCATTAGTAAGTTACACATCAATAACATGTACTCCCTCCGTCCGGAAATACTTGTCATCAAAATGAATAAAAGGGGATGTATCTAGATGTATTTTAGTTCTAGATACATCACTTTTGTCCATTTTGATGACAAGTATTTTAGGACGGAGGGAGTATATCAAATATACCTTTGTTCACTTTGCCATCCTTCTTATCTGCCAAATACTTGGGGTAGTTCTGCTTCCAGTAACTAGTACCTTTGCAGTAGAAGCACTCAGTTTCAGGCTTGGGTCCGGCTTTGGGCTTCTTCCCGAGAGTGGCAACTTGCTTGCCATTCTTCTTGAAGTTCCCCTTCTTTCCCTTGCCTTTTTTCTTGAAACTAGTGGTCTTGTTAACCATCAACACTTGATGCTCCTTCTTGATTTCTACCTCTGCAATTTTGAGCATTGTGAAGAGCTCGGGAATTGTCTTTCCATCCCTTGCATATTATAGTTCATCACTAAGCCTTTATAGCTAGGTGGCAGTGATTGTAGAACTCTGTCAATAACACTATCATCTGGAAGATTAACTCCCAGCTGAGTCAAGTGATTATGATATCCAGACATTCTGAGTATGTGTTCACTGACAGAACTGTTCTCCTCCATCTTGCAGCTATAGAACTTGTTAGAGACTTCCTATCTCTAAACTCGGGAATTTGCTTGAAATATTAACTTCAACTATTGGAACATCTCATAAGCTCATGAGGTTCAAAACGTCTTTGAGGTCCCGATTCTACGCCATAAAGCATGGCACGCTGAACTATCGAGTAGTCATCAGATCGAGCTTGCCGGACATTCAAAACATCAACATCTTCTCCTGCAGTAGGCCTTTCAGCTAGCGGTGCATCAAGGACATAATTATTCTGTGAAGTAATGAGGATAATCCTCAAGTTACGGACCCAGTCCGTGTAGTTGCTACCATTATCTTTCAACTTAACTTTCTCTAGGAACGCATTAAAATTCAAGGGAATGGTAGCACGGGCCATTGATCTACAACATAGATATGCAAATACTATCAGGACTAAGTTCATGATAAATTAAGTTCAATTAATAAAAGTACTTAAGAACTCCCACTTAGATAGACATCCCTCAAGTCATCTAAATGATACGTGATCCAAATCAACTAAACCATGTCCGATCATCACGTGAGATGGAGTAGTCATCAAATGGTGAACATCTCTATGTTGATCATATCTACCATATGATTCACATTCGACCTTTCGGTCTCCAGTGTTCCAAGGCCATGTTTGTACATGCTAGGCTCGTCAAGTTTAACCCGAGTATTCCGCATGTGCAAAATTGTCTTGCACCCGTTGTATGTGAACGTAGAGCCTATCACACCCGATCATCACATGGTGTCTCACCACGAAGAACTGTCGCGACGGTGCATACTCAGGGAGAATGCTTATACCTTGAAATTTTATTTAAGGTATCATCTTATAATGCTACCGCCGTACTAAGCAAAATAAGATGCATAAAGATAAACATCACATGCAATCAAAATATGTGACATGATATGGCCATCATCATCTTGTGCTTTTGATCTCCATCTCCAAAGCATTGTCATGATCTCCATTGTCACCAGCTCTACACCTTGATCTCCATCATTGTGTCGTGGTCGTCTCGCCAACTATTGCTTCTACAACTATCGCTACCGCTTAGTGATAAAGTAAAGCAATTACATGGTGTTTGCATGTCATACAATAAAGAGACAACCATAAGGCTCTTGCCGGTTGCCGATAACTTCTACAAAACATGATCATCTCATACAATAACGTATATCACATCACGTCTTGACCATATCACATCACAACATGCCCTGCAAAAAAAAGTTAGACATCCTCTACTTTGTTGTTGCAAGTTTTATGTAGCTGCTACGGGCTTCTAGCAAGAACCGTTCTTACCTACGGCACAAAAACCACAACGGTGATTTATCAAGTTTGTTGTTTTAACCTTCAACAAGGACCGGCCGCAGTCAAATTTGATTCAACTAAAGTAGGAGAAACAGACACCCGCCAGCCACCTTTATGCAAAACTAGTTGCATGTCTGTTGGTGGAACTGGTCTCATGAACGTGGTCATGTAAGGTTGGTCCAGGCTGCTTCATCCAACAATACCGCCAAATCAAAATAAGACATTGGTGGTAAGCAGTATGACGATCACCGCCCACAACTATTTGTGTTCTACTCGTGCATATCATCTAAGCATAGACCTGGCTCGGATGCCAAATGTAGCATGCAATTTCAAAAAAAAATCCCATGCTCATGCAAGATCTATCTAGGATATGGGGAGAGTGTATCTACGTACCCTCGTAGACCGAAAGCGGAAGCATTCGACAACGTGGTTGATGTAGTCGAACTTCTTCTAGCTCCGACCAATCAAGTACCGAACGTACGACAGCTCCGAGTTCTACACACGTTCAGCTTGATGACGTTCCTTGCACTCTTGATCTAGCAAGGTGTGGAGGAAGTAGATGAGTTCCGTCAGCACGACAGTGTGGTGACAGTGATGGTGAAGTGATCCGCGCAGGGCATCACCTAAGCACCGCGACAAAATTACCGGGGGTGTAAACTGTGGAGGGGGGTGCCGCACACAGCTAATAGTTGATGTTGTGTGTTGTAGGCACCCTCCTCTCCACATATATATAGATTGGAGGGGAGGAGAGGCGGCCAAGGGGGCCCCCCAAGTAGGCTGAATCCTACTTGGGGTCCTCCCCAATTCGGCCTCCCCCCTTCCTTATTTTGCCGGAGAAGAAAGGGAAGGGAGAAGAGAGAAAGGAAGGGGGGGCCGAACCCCCCTTGTTCCTTATCCAATTCGGCCTCCTGCCTAGGGAGGCGCCACCCCTTGTGGGCTGGTGTGCTCCCCTCTTATGGCCCATATGGCCCATATCTTCTTCCTGGGGGTTCCGGTAACCCCTCCGGTACTGATATGTACCCAGTACCTTCAGGGACACTTCCGGTGTCCGAATACTATCGTCCTATATATCAATCTTTACCTCTTGACCATTTCGAGAGTCCTCGTCAAGTCCGTCATATCATCTGGGACTCCGAACAACATTCGGTCACCAAATCACATAACTCATATAATACAATATCGTCACTGAACGTTAAGCGTGCGGACCATATAGGTTCGAGAACTATGTAGACATGACCGAGACACCTCTCCGGTTAATAACCAATAGCGGAACATGGATGCTCATATTGGCTCCCACATATTCTACAAAGATCTTTATCGGTCGAACCGTTATGACAACATATGTTATTCCCTTTGTCATCGGTATGTTACTGGCCCAAGATTCGATCGTCGGTATCTTCATACCTAGTTCAATCTCGTTACCGGAAAGTCTATTTACTTGTTTTGTAATACATCATCCTGCAACTAACTCATCAGTCACTTTGCTTGCAAGGCTTCTTATGATGTGTATTATCGAGAGAGCCCAGAGATACCTCTCCCATACTCGGAGTGACAAATCCTAATCTCGATCTATGCCAACCCAACAAACACCTTCGGAGATACCTATAGAGCATCTTTATAATCATCAAGTTATGTTGTGATGTTTGATAGCACACAAGGCATTCCTCCGGTATCCGGGAAATGCATAATCTCATAGTCGGAGGAATATGTATTTGACATGAAGAAAGCAATAGAAATAAAACTAAACAATCATAATGCTAAGCTAACGAATGGGTCTTGTCCATCACATCATTCTCCTAATGATGTGATCCCATTTATCAAATGACAACACATGTCTATGGTTAGGAAACTTAACCATCTTTGATCAACGAGCTAGTCTAGTAGAGGCTTACTAGGGAGACAGTATTTTGTCTATGTATCCACACATGTATGAAGTTTCTGGTTGATACAATTCTAGCATGAATAATAAACATTTATCCTGAAATAAGGAAATATAAAATAACAACTTTATTATTGCCTCTAGGGCATATTTCCTTCATATTAGCCCAGAGGGTCCTCCCTGGACCCTACGATAGTGGATGCACTAAGTGCCCGACGCAACCGGGTTGTACGAGATCTCGTCCTTCCTCTAATCTCATCGGGACACACCTCAAGATGGCCCCATCTACCACCCGATAATGGTGTAGGGGGGTACCTCATCGGCTGCTGCCGCCTCACGCGCACGGACGGCCATGAGGTGGCCCTCCAGTACCTCCTTGGCCTGGAGGGACGCTATTTGATCTAAAACCAGTCCTTTTTCGCCGTGAAAAAATTGTTGCTGAATCAGCTGCCACTCTGGCCAAGTGACCAAGTGGAACACCCGCTAAAGCCGAGAATGCATCATTGTAGACATCATTAGAGTTATGAATGGAAGGAGCAGGGGGTGGACAGACTTGCATTGAGGTTTCTGATGGCGGCATGGCGCATCACCTTCTCCACCATGTTTGGATAGGCCTCATCCAGCCGAGACACCGCATCAAGCCGCACGCTCTTCCAAGCTGAGGAGACCGGAGTGGAGGCCGAACGGGGGAGGCCCCTTGTCTTCGGCAGCCGCGAGGGGGCGGACGGGGAGTCACCAGCAGCTAGCATCATCAACGCTTGAAGAGAGGCCAAGGGGGCAGGCTTGGTTGTCGCAGCTGGCACAAGCACAGGAGACATGAGCCAAGGTGAAGACAAGGGCCTGAATCCAGGCTCACCCTGCTAGCTCTGCTTCCCTCCTCGTCAGAAGATGACACCAGAGCTGAGAGGAAAGGGGGTGGCAGAGTAGCATCGGGGGGGAGGGGCGCTACCTCATCTAGCATGGCCGAGATGGCCTGAGGTCCTCCACCTCCCCCCCCCCCCTCACTCATAGCTGGGGATCCCAAACTTGTGTGACGAGCCAACTTGGGTAGAGCGGAGCCAACCAGGGGAGGACCGCCATTCAGACCGGCCGAGTCATCCTCCGAGGCCTAGAGCTAGGGGACTGGCTGCAAAACCGATGGGGATTGCCGCGGGCATCACCTTTCTCGTCCTTGTCGGGGTGTCCCATGTCAGGGTCCGAGCCATCCCCACCCTCCGAGCTGAGGGGATCAACAGGAGTCCCACCCTCAACCAAGATGTGGAGATCGTAGCTGACGTCATTGAAGAACATTTGTATCATAGTCTTGAGCTTGGAGGGGTCTAGAGACTTGATTTGCACACGCACTGGCGAACCCTTGAGAAGGGAAGGTCCATCGGCTGCGACGATCTTGAGGCGGGACATGCTGTGAATGACACCCTCCTCCTTGGCGTTCAGAGGGATCCCTCGAATCTGAATCCACATAGGCGAGAGGGTGGCCACCGCAAGAGGATCCACCGAAGGCTCCAAGATGCTAACTGTGAGCTGGTTGAGGGATAGAGTTAGCCTAGCGCAGTGAGTGCCATGGCAGAGACTGGTCAGGTCCGGGAACACCATTGTGAATTCCCAATCAGAAATCGATGTCACCTCCCAATCCCAATCTGGCCTGAACAGGTGGCGAAGCTCCTCAAAGATGACTGCCGAGGACTGATAACCCACAAGTATAGGGGATCAATTGTAGCCTCTTCCAATAAGTAAGAGTGTCGAACCCAACAAGGAGCTAAAGGTAGAACAAATATTCCCTCAAGTTGTATCGACCACCGATACAACTCTACGCACGCTTGACATTTGCTTTACCTAGAGGAAGTATGAAACTAGAAGTACTTTGTAGGTGTTGTTGGATAGGTTTGCAAGATAATAAAGAGCATGTAAATATAAACTAGGGGCTGTTTAGATAAAGAAGCAATAAACTAAATATAGCGAGTGTGGAAAAGTGGTGGTAGGAGTTGTCAAATTGTCCCTAAGCAATTGACTACTTTACTAGACCGATAGCAAGTTTTATATGGGAGAGGCATAAGCTAACATACTTTCTCTTCTTGGATCATATGTACTTATGATTGGAACTCTAGCAAGCATCCGCAACTACTAAAGATCATTAAGGTAAAACCCAACCATAGCATTAACATATCAAGTCCCCTTTATCCCATACGCCACAACCCCCTTACTCGGGTTTATGCTTCTGTCAGTCAAGCAACCCACTATAAGCGAATCATGAACGTATTGCAACACCCTACAGCGGGAATCCCTCACGCTTGCACGACACGGAGGGCACAATAGGACAGCAACATAACCACAAGCAAATTAGACCAATCATAGCAATTCATCAATCGCCGGTAGGACAACAAAAATCTACTCAGACATCATAGGATGGCAACACAACATTGGATAATAATATGAAGCATAAAGCACCATGTTCAAGTAGAGGGTACAGAGGGTTGCGGGAGAGTGGACCGCTGAATATAGATGGGGGAAGGTGATGGATATGTTGGTGAAGATGACGGCGGTGTTGGTGTAGATCGCGGTGATGATGATGGCCCCGGGCGGTGTTCCGGTGCCACCGGAAGCAACGGGGAGAGAGCCCCCCTTCTTCTTCTTCTTCTTCTTCTTCCTTGACCTTCTCCCTAGATGGTAGAAGGGTTTCCACTCTGGTCCATGGTATCCATGGCGTGGGAGGGGTGAGAGCCCCTCCGAGATTGGATCTGTCTCTCTGTCTCTCTCGGTTTCTATGCTCTCAGATTCTGCCCTTTCACCGTTTCTTTTATATCCGGAGATCCATAACTCCTATTGGGTTGAAACTTTCGCCCAGATTTTTCTCCAAAAATTAGCTTTCTTGCGGCAAAAGAAGAGTGTGAACCGCCTTACGGGGTGCCCACGAGGGTCAAGGGCGCGCCCCCCTGCCTCGTGGCCCCCTCGGGCACCGTCTCGCATTGGTTTTTCTTCCCAAAAATCATAAAATATTCCAAAAATGATCTCCATCCGTTTTTATCCCGTTTGGACTACGTCTGATATGGGTTTTCTGCGAAACATAAAACATGCAACAAACAGGAATTGGCACTAGGCACTGGATCAATATGTTAGTCCCAAAATAGTATAAAAAGTTGCCAAAAGTATATGAAAGTTTTAGAATATTGGCATGGAACAATAAAAAATTATAGATACGACAGAGACGTATCAGCATCCCCAAGCTTAATTCTTGCTCGTCCTCGAGTAGGTAAATGATAAAGAAGATAATATTTGATGTGGAATGTTACCTAGCATAATCTTGATCATATGTATAATCATGGCATGAATATTAAGACACGAGTGATTTAGAGCAATAGTCTATCATTTGACATAAAAACAATAATACTTCGAGTGTACTAATAAAGCAATCATGTCTTTTCAAAACAACATGGCCAAAGAAAGTTATCCCTACAAAATCATATAGTCTGGCTATGCTCCATCTTCACCACACAAAATATTCAAATCATGCACAACCCCGATGACAAGCCAAGCAATTGTTTCATACTTTTGACTTTCTCAAACCTTTTCAACTTTCACGCAATACATGAGCGTGAGCCATGGATATAGCACTATGGGTGGAATAGAATATGATGGTGGAGGTTATGTGGAGAAGACAAAAAAGGAGAAAGTCTCACATCGACGCGGCTATTCAACGGGCTATGGAGATGCCCTTCAATTGATGTCAATGTGAGGAGTAGGGATTGCCATGCAACAGATACACTAGAGCTATAAGTGTATGAAAGCTCAAACTGAAACTTAGTGGGTGTGCATCCAACTTGCTTGCTCATGAAGACCTCAGGCATTTGAGGACGCCCATCATCGGAATATACAAGCCAAGTTCTATAATGAAAATTCCCACTAGTACATGAAAGTGACAATATAGGAGACTGTCTCTATGAAGAACATGGTGCTACTTTGAAGCACAAGTGTGGTAAAAGGATAGTAACATTGCCCTTCTCTCTTTTTCTCTCATTTTTTTATTTTCTCTTCTTTTTTTTTGTTGGGCTTCTTTGGACCCCCTATTTTTATAAAGTCCGGAGTCTCATCCCGACTTGTGGGGGAATCATAGTCTCCATCATCCTTTCCTCACTAGGGCAATGCTCTAATAATGATGAGCATCACACTTTTATTTACTTACAACTCAATATTACAACTCGATACTAGAACAAAGATATGACTCTATATGAATGCCTCCGGCGGTGTACCGGGATGTGCAATGATCTAGCATAGCAAAGATATCAAAAAATGGACAAGCCATGAAAACATCATGCTAGCTATCTTACGATCATGCAAAGCAATATGACAATGAATGCTCAAGTCATGTATATGATGATGATGGAAGTTGCATGGCAATATATCTCGGAATGGCTATGGAAATGCCATGATAGGTAGGTATGGTGGCTGTTTTGAGGAAGATATAAGGAGGCTTATGTCTGATAGAGCGTATCATATCACGGGGTCTAGATGCACCGGCAAAATTTGCACCAACTCTCGAGGTGAGAAAGGGCAATGCACGGTACCGAAGAGGCTAGCAATGATGGAAGGGTGAGCGTGCGTATAATCCATGGACTCAACATTAGTCATAAAGAACTCACATACTTATTGCAAAATCTATTAGTCATCAAAACAAAGTACTACGCGCATGCTCCTAGGGGGATAGATTGGTAGGAAAAGACCATCGCTCGTCCCCGACCACCACTCATAAGGAAGACAATCAATAAATAAATCATGCTCCGACTTCATCACATAATGGTTCAACATATGTGCATGCTACGATAATCACAAACCTCAACACAAGTATTTCTACTAATCCATAGTCGCCCAATAGCATGACTCTAATATCACCACCTTTATATGGCAAAACTATTGCAAGGAATCAAAAATATCATATTCAGCGATCTACAAGTTTTATGTGGGATTTTATGACTAACCATGTGAATGACCAATTCCTGTCATCTCTCTAGATTGATATAAGTGAAGCAATAGAGTTTAATTCTTTCTACAAAATATACGCCCATGCTCTAACAAATATAAGTGAAGCAAAAGAGCATTCTACAAATGGCGGTTTTCTATGTGAAGAGAAACAAGCAATCCAAGCTTCAAATGATATAAGTGAAGCACATGAAGCATTCTATAAAGCCATACTCAAAAGATTTAAGTGAAGTGCAATGAGCATTCTATAAATCAACCAAGGACTATCTCATACCATCATGGTGCATAAAACAAAAGTGAATACTAAATGCAAAATACGCTCCAAGACTTGCACATATCGCATGAACGAAACGAATCCAAAAACATATCGATACTTGTTGAAGAAAGAGGGGATGCCTTCCGGGGCATCCCCAAGCTTAGACGCTTGAGTCTCCTTGAATATTTACTTGGGGTGCCTTGGGCATCCCCAAGCTTGAGCTCTTGCCTCTCTTCCTTTTCCTCATATCGTGACCTCCTCGATCAAACACTTCATCCACACAAAACTTCAACAGAAAACTCGGTAAGATCCGTTAGTATAATAAAGCAAATAACTACTCTAAGTACTGTTGCAAACAAATTCATATTTTGTTTTTGCATTATATCTACTGTAATATAGCTTTTCCATGGCTTAATCCGTGGATAGAAATTAATAGTTTCATCAAAACAAGTAAACTATGCATCAAAAACAGAATCTGTCAAAAACAGAACAGTCTGTAGCAATATGAACATTCACCATACTTCTCGTACTCCAAACAATCTACCAAAAGTAGGAAAAACAAAAAATTTGTATAGAAAGACAGTGCAAAAATAATCAGAACCGTTTGACGTTCCAATAAAAAATGTAAAATTGCGCACTACAGCCAAAGTTTCTGTCCTGCACCGTACAAACCAACAAGCATTGTAAACATCCTAAAGGCAAACCTTGGCACATTATTTTTATAATACAATGGAACTTTACAAGGGTATAATTATTTTTGTTGAAAAGTTTCTGTAATCAAGATTCACAAAGTTTCCATGAGCATGAACAAAGTTCAAGGCTAGCTCCCAGTTCAACAATGCTTGTCTTTCTCACTTTCACTTTCCTTTCTGAAAAAGTTTTGGGTTCCCCTCTTTATTTTATTTTTGTTTTTAAACTATATGAAAGCACTCAACAGAAATAAATGACTCTCTAAAACTTCCGTATTGTCTCCCTGGCAGCACTTTCTTTAAAGCCATTAAGCTAGGAATATAGTGCTTAAGTAATGGATCCACCCGGATCCCAAGGTATATCAAAGCCAATTTTAATTAACAATGATTTGTAATTTAGTAGTGAGCACAAATTAACATATATCATGTAATGACGAAGTCTAACTCTCTTCCTATGCATCGGCATGTCATAAAAGAACAATTCATGCACACATAGTAAAGGCCAATGCATAGTATAATCAGTTTCTTGCAATTTTATCATATTGGAAACATAGACAGGTGGAGAAATAGTTCCTCTCTCATAGTAATTGTAAGTAGGATCAGCAAGCACATGCATATCACATTCATCAAAATTATCATGTGCAATGGTAAAAGAAAACCCATCAATATAATCCTTAATAAGCACAAACTTCTCCAATATAGTGTAGTCGGGAGAATTCAAAAAGATAATAGGACTATCATGGGTGGGTGCAATAGCAACAATTTCATGTTTAACATAAGGAACTATAGCAAGTTCATCTCCATAAGCATAATTCATATTGGCATCTTGTCCACAAGCATAGCAAGCATCATCAAAAAGGGATATTTCAAGAGAATCAACGGGATCATAACAACAATCATAGCAATCATCCTTCGGTAAGCACGAAGGGGAACTAAACAATGTATGAGTTGAAGAGTTAATCTCATTAGAAGGTGGGCACGGGTAGCTAATCCGCTCTTCCTCCTTTTGTTCTTCGCTCTCCTCATCATCTTTTTCATCCAATGAGCTCACAATTTCAACAATTTCTTCTTCCATAGACTCCTGCAAAATATTAGTCTCTTCTTGGACAGCGGAGGAGTCCACAATATATGGTTTAACATAGGAATTAGAAGCATAATTATCATAACAATATTTAAATATGGCAAATTTTTCAGATTTGTAGAGAGTAGCATCATACTTTTCAATCAAAGAAGCAATTTCATAAGCACCCTTAAAAGCAACAAATTCTTCAATTTGTTGAACATCATAGTAATTATAAACACCCTTAGCATACAAAGATACGATTCCATTATCACTAAACTCACATTGGTAGGGAAGGTGTTTCTTAGGATTTTCAGAACAACAAGTAAAATCATAAATTTCACATAAATTCCAAGCATAGCATTGCAAACGATGAATTTGATCCAGTAAAAGTTTCCCGTTTTCAGATACACGGTGTCGCACATAACAAGCATGCTCATCTAAAGATTTGCCCTCAACTAAGCTAGTGGGGGTTTCAGCACGAGCACAAAGGGATCGAAGATGATCCAAGTAAAAAGCTTCAGGAGTGTGATAGATTTTGAGTGGTTCTTCAACCATTGGTTCAGTAGGTACAACTAAATTTTTTGGTATTTTGCGTTTACTACCCTAATTAAAGATAGAAAACAACTAAGAACATCAAATAAAAATTACTTAGTGATAAAGCAAACAAGCACACGCAAGAATATTCACCCCATGCTATGACTCCCCGGCAATGGCGCCAGAAAAAGGTCTTGATAAACCACAAGTATAGGGGATCAATTGTAGCCTCTTTCGATAAGTAAGAGTGTCGAACCCAATGAGGAGCTAAAGGTAGAACAAATATTCCCTCAAGTTCTATCGACCACCGATACAACTCTACGCACGCTTGACGTTTGCTTTACCTAGAAGAAGTATGAAACTAGAGGTACTTTGTAGGTGTTGTTGGATAGGTTTGCAAGATAATAAAGAGCACGTAAATATAAACTAGGGTCTGTTTAGATAAAGAAGCAATAAAGTAAATATAGCGAGTGTGGAAAAGTGGTGGTAGGAGTTGTGAAATTGTCCCTAAGCAATTGACTACTTTACTAGACCGATAGCAAGTTTTATGTGGGAGAGGCATAAGCTAACATACTTTCTCTTCTTGAATCATATGCACTTATGATTGGAACTCTAGAAAGCATCCGCAACTACTAAAGATCATTAAGGTAAAACCCAACCATAGCATTAACATATCAAGTCCCCTTTATCCCATACGCCACAACCCCCTTACTCGGGTTTATGCTTCTGTCAGTCAAGCAACCCACTATAAGAGAATCATGAACGTATTGCAACACCCTACAGCGGGAATCCCTCACGCTTGCACGACACGGAGGGCACAATAGGACAGCAACATAACCACAAGCAAATTAAACCAATCATAGCAATTCATCAATCACCGGTAGGACAACAAAAATCTACTCAGACATCATAGGATGGCAACACAACATTGGATAATAATATGAAGCATAAAGCACCATGTTCAAGTAGAGGGTACAGCGGGTTGCGGGAGAGTGGACCGCTGAATATAGATGGGGGAAGGTGATGGAGATGTTGGTGAAGATGGCAGTGGTGTTGGTGTAGATCGCGGTGATGATGATGGCCCCCGGTGGCGTTCCCGCGCCACCGGAAGCAAGGGGAAGAGAGCCCCCCTTCTTCTTCTTCTTCTTCCTTGACCTTCTCCCTAGATGGCAGAAGGGTTTCCCCTCTGGTCCATGGTATCCATGGCGTGGGAGGGGTGAGAGCCCCTCCGGGATTGGATCTGTCTCTCTGTCTCTCTCTGTTTTTGCGCTCTCAGATTCTGCCCTTTCACCGTTTCTTTTATGTCCGCAGATCCGTAACTCCGATTGGGTTGAAACTTTTGCCCAGATTTTTCTCTGAAAATTAGCTTTCTTGCAGCAAAAGAAGAGTGCCAACCGCCTTACTAGGTGCCCATGAGGGTTAGGGGCGCGCCTGCCCCCCTGGGACGCACCCCCTGCCTCGTGGCCCCCTCGGGCACCGTCTCGCGTTGGTTTTTCTTCCCAAAAATCATAAATATTCCAAAAATGATCTCCATCCGTTTTTATCCCGTTTGGACTCCGTTTGATATGGGTTTTCTGCAAAACATAAAACATGCAACAAACAGGAACTGGCACTGGGCACTGGATCAATATGTTAGTCCCAAAAATAGTATAAAAAGTTGCCAAAAGTATATGAAAGTTGTAGAATATTGGCATGGAACAATCAAAAATTATAGATACGACGGAGACGTATCAAGGACAGCATCTTGCCATTCAAGAACGAGATGAGAGCGGTTAAGGAAGGGGTGGCCTTTTCCACGGGGAGATCCATCTGAAGAAGCCCAAGTCATCCAACGCATAGCTATACAGACCGAGCGTCCCGATGAACTGGTGGTCGGAGTAGAGAACTGTTGGGTGGTCCGTCCTCTTGCATCGGCAGCACGCCGGGGGTTGTTTACAGTCCACCTGGTAATGCCCCTCCATCACACAGTTGAAGCAGGACACGACCGCCATGGTGGACGGCACCACCGCCGTCACCGTCAGGTTTGTGGTGGTGTTAGTGATGGATGAGGCCCGGCCACCCGCCGGCTATTGAGAGCCCCACTTCTTATTTTTCTTGGCAAATGCACCTCGGTCGTTGCGATTGTTGTTCTTGGGGCCAGCCGGGGGGGGGGGGGAACTGAGCTTGACGTATAGGAGGATCGTAGCGCCTGGGACGGAGTTGTCCGAGTGACCGGAGCGAGCCAGAGACCGGGAATGATGGGGCATCCCGATGCCTCCGCGAAGGAAGACTCCTTGCCGAGCAGCATGGAGTCTCGGAGCTCGGCCTCCCGAGCCTCACCATCCGGGGAGGGGCGCGGTGAGTCCTAAGGGGGCAGGGCATCCCTTCCCTTAGCCCGCTGCTTGGAGCGCGAGCTAATACGTCTCCAACGTATCTATAATTTTTGATTGTTCCATACTATTATATCTGTTTTGGATGTTTAATGGGCTTTATTATGCACTTTTATATTATTTTTTTGACTAACCTATTAACCGGAGGCCCAGTGCAAATTGCTGTTTTTTTTGCCTATTTCAGTGTTTCGCAAAAAAGAAATATCAAACGGAGTTCAAACAGAATGAAACCTTCAGGAGAATCGTTTTTGGAACAAACGCAATCCAGGAGAGTTGGAGTGGATGTCAAGGAAGCAACAAGGCGACCACGAGGTAGGAGGGTGCACCCTGGGGGGTAGGCGTGCCCCCACCCTCGTGGGCCCCTTGTGGCTCCAACGACCTACTTCTTTTGCCTATGTATACTCATATACCACGAAACCCTATTTCCACCGCCGCAACCTTCTGTACCCATGAGATCCCATCTTGGGGCCTTTTCTGGCGCTCCACCGGAGGGGGAATCGATCACGGAGGACTTCTACATCAACACCATAGCCTCTCCGATGATATGTGAGTGGTTTACCACAGACCTTCGGGTCCATAGTTATTAGCTAGATGGCTTCTTCTCTCTCTTTGATTCTCAATACAAAGTTCTCCTCGATCTTCTTGGAGATCTATTCGATGTAATACTTTTTGCGGTGTGTTTATCGAGATCCGATGAATTGTGGGTTTATGATCAAGATTATCTATGAACAATATTTGATTCTTTTCTGAATTCTTATATGTATGATTTGATATCTTTGCAAGTCTCTTCGAATTATCAGTTTGGTTTGGCCTACTAGATTGATCTTTCTTGCAATGGGAGAAGTGCTTTGCTTTGGGTTCAATCTTGCGGTGTCCTTTCCCAGTGACAGCAGGGGCAGCAAGGCACCTATGTATTGTTGCCATCGAGGATAAAAAGATGGTGTTTATATATATTGCTTGAGTTTATCCCTCTGCATCATGTCATCTTGCTTAATGTGTTACTCTGTTCTTATGAACTTAATACTCTAGATGCATGCTGGATAGCGGCCGATGTGTGGAGTAATAGTAGTAGATGCAGAATCATTTCGATGTACTTGTCACGGATGTGATGCCTATATACATGATCATGCCTAGATATTCTCATAACTATGCGCTTTTCTATCAATTGCTCGACAGTAATTTGTTCACCCACCGTAAGATATGCTATCTTCAGAGAAGCCACTAGTGAAACCTATGGCCCCAGGGTCTCTTTTCCATCGTATTATATCTATTTTATTTACATTACATCACGTTTACTATTTTGCAATCTTTGCTTTTCAATCTATACAACAAAAATATCAAAAATATTTATCTTATTATCTCTATCAGATCTCACTTTTGCAAGTGGCCGTGAAGGGATTGACAACCCATTTATCGCGTTGGTTGTAAGGTTCTTATTTGTTTGTGTAGGTACAAGGCGACTTGCGTGTAACCTCCTACTGGATTGATACCTTGGTTCTCAAAACTGAGGGAAATACTTACGCTACTTTGCTGCATCACCCTTTCCTCTTCAAGGGAAAACCAACGCATGCCCAAGAGGTAGCAAGAAGGATTTTTGGTGCCGTTGTCGGGGAGGCTTACGCCAAGTCAAGTCAAGATTTGATCTCTCGACAACTCGCCGATTTCTGGTATCGTTGCTGGAAAGATCTACGCACAAGTCAAGACATACCAAGTACCCATCACAAACTCTTATCCCTCGCATTACATTATTTCCCATTTGCCTCTCGTTTTCCTCTCCCCCACTTCACCCTTGTTGTTTTATTCGCCATTTTTTCATTCGTCTCTTTTTGCTTGCTTCTTGTGTGTCCGTGTCTCGGATCGTTTGTTTCATCGTCATGGCCAGTCCTTCTATCCTTGTTAGTACTCCCGAGAATGAAGTTCTTAATTTTTAACAAAGGTAGGGAGAAAATTTAAAAGATGCTTGGTATAGAATTTGCAACGCTCAGAATAGATCCACTACGAAGTAATCTACTTCTGTTCTTCTTCGCAATTTTTATGTAGGCATCACTCCTTGGAACAGATATATTCTTGACACCATTACCGGAGGGAATTTCTTGGGTAGCCATACTTTTGATTCTTATAATGCTATGACAGATTTGTTTGGCTCACCGCCTCTTTTGGTTAATGGAACTATTTTAACTTTGGAACACGTGATGCAAAGGCTTGAAATTATTGAAAATAAAGTTGCCACTGTGGAGTTGATTGAGAATTTGGATAAAAAGATCCACAACCAAATTACCCAATATGGATCTAAGGTAGGAGTTACTCTGAAAAGTTTTAAAGAAAAAGAACCCATAGTTGACGGAAAATTAGATCAAGATTCCACTAGAATTGATAAACTTGAGGATATTATTACCAAATTAGGTTCTGCTTTTTCTGCCGTGAGAAATACTTCAAACCCTCCTACTATCAAAGTTGCTAAATTAATGTATGTTCCTAAAAATAAGGGTGGATCTTCTAGTAAAGAAACTGCGGATCTCAAATCAATAAGTGTTCACCCTAACTTTTTCGCTATCATTAAGGAACATTTTGCTACAAATGAATTTCTTGATTTCTTGCCTAGGAGTTTGATCATTAATAAAAAGAAGTAAACTCCTAAGGGTTATAAGTGTTCAATTGAAGAATTGCCAACCAAAGATGGTAATACCTAGATCTATTCTTGTTTTTATGCCTAGCTAGGGGCGTTAAACGATAGCGCTTATTGGGAGGAAACCCAATTTTATTTTTGTTCTTTACTTTTTGTTCCTGTTTAGTAATAAATAATTCATCTAGCCTCTGTTTAGATGTGTTTTTGTGTTTTAATTAGTGTTTGTGCCAAGTAAAACCTTTAGGATAACCTACGGTGATATTTAACTTGATCTTGCTGAAAAACAGAAACTTTTAAACCCACGAGATTAGTTTTAATAAATCACATAAACGTGTTTTTCAGTTGATTCTTTTTGCAGAAGATTAATAAACAAATTACCTAGTACTTCCTAATTTGGTAGATATTTTGAGGTTCCAGAAGTATTCGAGAGTTACATATTGCTACAGACTGTTCTGTTTTTGACAGATTCTGTTTTTCGTGTGTTGTTTGCTTATTTTGATGAATCTATGGCTAGTATCGGGGGGGGGGGGTATGAACCATAGATAAGTTGGAATACAGTAGTTTTAACACCAATATAAATAAAGAATGAGTTCATTACAGTACCTTAAAGTCGCGGTTTGTTTTCTTGCACTAATGGAGCTCATGAGATTTTCTGTTGAGTTTTGTGTTGTGAAGTTTTCAAGTTTTGGGTAAAGATTTGATGGATTTTGGAATAAGGAGTGGCAAGAGCCTAAGCTTGGGGATGCCCAAGGCACCCCAAGGTAAAATTCAATGACAACCAAAAGCCTAAGCTTGGGGATGCCCCGGAAGGCATCCCCTCTTTCGTCTTCGTCTATCGGTAACTTTACTTGAGGCTATATTTTTATTCACCACATGATATGTGTTTTGCTTGGAGCGTCTTGTATGATTTGAGTATTTGATTTTTATTTTATCACAATCATCCTTGCTTTACACACCTTTTGAAGAGACACACATGAATCAGAATTTATTAGAATACTCTATGTGCTTCACTTATATCTTTTGAGCTAGATAATTTTGCTCTAGTGCTTCACTTATACCTTTTTAGAGGACGGTGGTGGTTTTATTTTGTTATAATTATTTATCTCTCATGCTTCACTTATATTATTTTGAGAGTATTTTAGAACAGCATAGTAATTTTCTTTGGTTATAAAATTAGTCCTAATATGATGGGCATCCAAGTTGGGTAAAATAAAAACTTTCATATGGAGTGCATTAAACACTATGATAAATTTGATACTTGATAATTGTTTTGAGATATAAAGGTGGTAATGTTAGAGTCATGCTCGTTGGGTAATTATGAAATTGAGAAATACTTGTGTTAAAGTTGTCAAATCCCGTAGCATGCACGTATGGTGAATGTTGTGTGACAAATTTGAAGCATGGGGTGTTCTTTGATTGCCTTCCTTATGAGTGGAGGTCGGGATCGCGTGATGGTTAACTCCTACCAATCCTTCCCCTAGGAGCATGCATAGTAGTACTTTGCTTCAAGGGCTAATGAACTTTTGCAATAAGTATATGAGTTCTTTATGACTAATGTGAGTCCATGGATTATACGCACTCTTACCCTTCCGCAATTTGCTAGCCTCTACGGTACCATGCATTGCCCTTTCTCACCTTGAGAGTTGGTGCAAACTTCGCCAGTGCATCCAAACCCGTGATACGATACGCTCTATCACACATAAACCTCCTTATATCTTCCTCAAAACAGCCACCATACCTACCTATTATGGCATTTCCATAGCCATTCTAAGATATATTTGAAGGAAATATGCCCTAGAGGCAATAATAAAGTTGTTATTTATATTTCCTTGTATCATGATAAATGTTTATTATTCATGACCGGAAACTTAGTACATGTGTGAATACATAGACAAACATAATGTCACTAGTATGCCTCTACTTGACTAGCTCGTTGAATCAAAGATGGTTGTGTTTCCTAACCATAGACATGTGTTGTCATTTGATTAATGGGATCACATCATTAGAGAATGATGTGATTGACTTGACCCATTCCGTTAGCTTAGCACTTGATCGTTTAGTATGTTGCTATTGCTTTCTTCATGACTTATACATGTTCCTACGACTATGATATTATGCAACTCCCGATTATCGGAGAAACACTTTGTGTGCTACCAAACGTCACAACATAACTGGGTGATTATAAAGGTGCTCTACAGGTGTCTCCGATGGTACTTGTTGAGTTGGCATAGATCCAGATTAGGATTTGTCACTCCGATTGTCGGAGAGGTATCTCTGGGCCCTCTCGGTAATGCAAATCACCATAAGCCTTGCAAGCAATGTGACTAATGAGATAGTTGCGGGATGATACATTACGTAACGAGTAAAGAGACTTGCCAGTAACAAGATTGAGCTAGGTATTGAGATACCGACGATCGAATCTCGGCAAGTAACATAGCGATGACAAAGGGAACAACTTATGTTGTTATGCGGTTCGACCGATAAAGATCTTCGTAGAATATGTAGGAGCCAATATGGGCATCCAGGTTCCGCTATTGGTTATTGACCAGAGAGGTGTCTCGGTCATGTCTACATAGTTCTCGAACCCGTAGGGTCCGCACGCTTAACGTTCGTTGATGATATAGTATTATATGAGTTATGTATGTTGGTGACCGAATGTTGTTCGGAGTCCCGGATATGATCACGGACATGACGAGGAACTCCGGAATGGTTTGGAGATAAAGATTGATATATGGGTTAATAGTGTTTGGTCTCTGGAAGGGTTCCGGAATTCAATGGAAGGGGTTTGGGATGTTTCTCGAAATGTTTGGGTACGAGAACACTTTATTTGGGCCAAAGGGGAAAGCCCATAAGGTTTTTGGAAAGCGCAAAAGGAAGTTTTGTGGAGTCCAGGGGCCAGACGCCAGGGTCCCTGGCGTCCCGGTCCAGACGCTGAGAACCCTGGCGTCTGGCCCTGGAGTCCGAGAAGGACTCTTGCCTTTCGGGTGAAACCAACTTTGTGGAGGCTTTTACTCCAAGTTTCGACCCCAAGGCTCAACATATAAATGGAGGGGCAGGGCTAGCACCAAAGACACATCAAGAAACACCAAGTCGTGTGCTGGCAACCCCGTTCCCTCTAGTTTATCTCTGTCATAGTTTCCGTAGTGCTTAGGCGAAGCCCTGCGGAGATTGTTCTTCACCAACACTGTCACCATGCCATCGTGCTACCGGAACTCATCTACTACTTCCCCCGTCTTGCTGGATTAAGAAGGCGAGGACGTCATCGAGCTGAATGTATGCTAAACGCGGAGGTGCCATACATTCGGTACTTGATCGGGACAGATCGTGAAGGTGTACGACTACATCAACCGCTTCGATAAACGCTTCCGCTTTGCGATCTTCAAGGGTATGAAGATTCACTCCCCCTCTCGTTGCTATGCATCACATAGATAGATCTTGCATGATCGTAGGAAATTTTTGAAATTACCTCATTCCCCAACAATGGTATCAGAGCTAGGTTTATGTGTAGATGTTATATGCACAAGTAGAACACAAGTGAGTTGTGGGTGATACTAGTCATACTGCTTACCAGCATGTCATACTTTGATTCGGCGGTATTGTTGGATGAAGCAGCCCGGACCGACATTACACGTACACTTACACGAGACTGGTTCTACCGACGTGCTTCGCACACAGGTGGCTGGCAGGTGTCAGTTTCTCCAACTTTAGTTGAATCGAGTGTGGCTACACCCGGTCCTTGTTGAAGGTTAAAACAACACTACCTTGATGAAATATCATTGTGGTTTTGATGCATAGGTAAGAACGGTTCTTGCTAAGCCCGTAGCAGCCACGTAAAACTTGCAACAACAAAGTAGAGGACGTCTAACTTGTTTTTGCAGGGCATGTTGTGATGTGATATGGTCAAGACATGATGCTAAATTTTATTGTATGAGATGATCATGTTTTGTAACAGAGTTATCGGCAACTGGCAGGAGCCATATGGTTGTCGCTTTATTGTATGCAATGCAATCGCCCTGTAATTGCTTTACTTTATCACTAAGTGGTAGCGATAGTCGTAGTAGAAATAGTTGGTGAGACGACAATGATGCTTCGATGGAGATCAAGGTGTAAAGCCAGTGACGATGGTGATCATGACGGTGCTTTGGAGATGGAGATCAAAGGCACAAGATGATGATGGCCATATCATATCACTTATATTGATTGCATGTGATGTTTGTCTTTTATGCATCTTATTTTGCTTTGATTGACAGTAGCATTATAAGATGATCTCTCACTAAATTTCAAGGTATAAGTGTTCTCCCTGAGTATGCATCGTTGCCAAAGTTCGTCATGCTGAGACACCACGTGGTGATCGGGTGTGATAAGCTCTACGTTCACATACAATGGGTGCAAGCCAGTTTTGCACACGCAGAAATACTCGGGTTAAACTTGACGAGCCTAGCATATGCAGATATGGCCTCGGAACACTGGAGACCGAAAGGTCGAGCGTGAATCATATAGTAGATATGATCAACATAGTGATGTTCACCATTGAAAACTACTCCATCTCACGTGATGATCGGACATGGTTTAGTTGATTTGGATCACGTGATCATTTAGATGACCAGAGGGATGTCTATCTAAGTGGGAGTTCCTAAGTAATATGATTAATTGAACTTTAACTTATCATGAACTTAGTCCTGATAGTATTTTGCAAATAATGTTGTAGATCAATAGCTCGCGTTGTTGCTTCCCTATGTTTTTATATGTGTTCCTAGAGAAAACTAAGTTGAAAGATGATAGTAGCAATGATGTAGACGGGGTTCGTAATCTGAGGTTTATCCTCATTGCTGCATAGAAGAATTATGTCCTTGATGCACCGCTAGGTGACAGACCTATTGCAGGAGCAGATGCAGATGTTATGAACGTTTGGCTAGCTCAATATGATGACTACTTGATAGTTTAGAGCACCATGCTTAAAGGCTTAGAATCGGGACTTCAAAGATGTTTTGAACGTCATGGACCATATGAGATGTTCCAGGAGTTGAAGTTAATATTTCAAGCAAATACCCGAGTTGAGAGATATGAAGTCTCCAACAAGTTCTATAGCTAAAAGATGGAGGAGAATAGCTCAAGCAGTGAGCATGTGCTCAGATTGTCTGGGTACTACAATCGCTTGAATCAAGTGGGAGTTAATATTCTAGATAAGATAGTGGTTGACAGAGTTCTCCAGTTACCATCACCAAGTTACTGGAACTCCGTGATGAACTATAGTATGGAAGGGATGACAAAACGATTCCCAAGCTCTTCGTGATGCTGAAATTGACGAAGGTAGAAATCAAGAAAGAGCATCAAGTGTTGATGATTGACAAGGCCACTAGTTTCACGAAAAGGGCAAAGGGAAATAAAGGCAACTTTAGGTAGAATGGCAAGCAAGTTGTCACTCTCGTGAAAAAGCCCAAAGCTGGACCAAAGCCTGAAACTGAGTGCTTCTACTGCAAAGGAAATGGTCACTGGAAGCGGAAATGCCCTGAATATTTGGTGGATAAGAAGGATGGCTAAGTGAACAAGGGTATATTTGATATACAGGTTATTGATGTGTACCTTACTAGTGTTTACAGTAGCTCTTGAGTATTTGATACTTGTTCGGTTGCTAAAATTAGTAACTCGAAACAGGAGTTACAGAATAAACAAAGACTAATTGAGGGTGAAGTGATGATGTGTGTTGGAAGTGGTTCCAAGATTGATATGATCATCATCGCACACTCCCTATACTTTCAAGATTAGTGTTGAACCTAAATAAATGTTATTTGGTGTTTGTGTTCAGCATAAATATGATTAGATCATGTTTATTGCAATACGATTATTCATCTAAAACAGAGAATAAATTGTTATTCTATTTACATGAATAAAACCTTATATGGTCATACGCCCAATGTTGATGGTTTATTGAATCTTGATCGTAGTGATACACATATTGATAATATTGATGCCAAAAGATGCAAAGTTAATAATGATAGTGCAACATATTTGTGGCACTGCCGTTTGGGTCATATCGGTGAAAAGTGCATGAAGAAACCCCATAAAGATGGACTTTTGGAATCACTTGATTATGAATCATTTGATGCTTGCGAACCGTGCCTTATGGGCAAGATGACTAAAACTCCATTCTCCGGAACAATGGAACGAGCTAGTGACTTATTGGAAATAATACATACCAATGTATGCGGTCCAATGAGTGTTGATGATCGTGGCGGGTATCGTTCTTTTCTGATCTTCACAAATGATTTGAGCAGATATGGGTATACCTATTTAATGAAACACAAGTTTGAAATATTTGAAAAGTTCAAAGAATTTCAGAGTGAAGTGGAGAATCATCGTAACAAGAAAATAAAGTTTCTATGATCTGATCATAGAGGAGAATATTTGAGTTATGAGTTTGGCCTTCATTTAAAACAATGTGGAATAGTATCACAGCTCACGCCACTTGGAACACCACAGCCTAATGGTGTGTCCGAATGTCATAACCGCACTTTATTAGATATGGTGCGACCTATGATGTCTCTTACCGATTTACCACTATTGTTTTGGGGTTATGCATTAGAGACAGCTGCATTCACTTTAAATAGGGCACCATCAAAATCCGTTGAGACGACGCCTTATGAACTGTGGTTTGGCAACAAACCAAAGTTGTCATTTCTTAAAGTTTGGGGCTACGATGCTTATATGAAAAAGCTTCAACCTGATAAGCTCGAACCCATATCGGAGAAGTGTGTCTTCATAAAATACCCAAAGGAAACTGTTGGGTACACCTTCTATCACAAGATCCAAAGGCAAAATCTTTGTTGCTAAGAATGGATCCTTTCTAGAGAAGGAGTTTCTCTCGAAAGGAGTGAGTGGGAGGAAAGTAGAACTTGATGAGGTAAATGTACCTGCTCCCTTATTGGAAAGTAGTTCATCACAGAAATCAGTTCTTGTGATCCCTACACCAATTAGTGAGGAAGCTGACGATAATGATCATGACACTTCAGATCAAGTTACTACCGAACCTCGTAGGTTAACCAGAATAAGATCCGCACCAGAGTGGTACGGTAATCCTGTTCTGGTGGTCATGTTACTTGACCATGGTGAACCTACGAACTGTGAGGAAGCGATGATGAGCCCAGATTCCGCGAAATGACTTGAGGCCATGAAATCTGAGATGGGATCCATGTATGAGAACAAAGTGTGGACTTTGGTTGACTTGCCGATGATTGGTAAGCCATAGAAAATAAATGGATCTTCAAGAGGAAGACGGATGCTGATAGTAGTGTTACTATCTACAAAGCTAGACTTGTCGAAAAAGGTTTTTGACAAAGTTCAAGGTATTGACTACAATGAGATTTTCTCACTCGTAGCAATGCTTAAGTTTATCTGAATCATGTTAGCAGTTGCCACATTTTATGAAATCTGGAAAATGGATGTCAAAACTGCATTCCTTAAGGGTTTTCTCAAAGAAGAGTTGTATATAATACAACCAGAAGGTTTTGTCAATCCTAAAGGTGCTAACAAAGTGAGCAAGCTCCAGTGATCCATCTATAGACTGGTGCAAGCATCTCGGAGTTGGAATATACGCAATGATGAGTTGATCAAAGCATATAGTTCTATACAGACTTGTGGTGAAGCCTGTATTTACAAGAAAGTGAGTGGGAGCACTACAGACTTTCTGATAAGTATATGTGAGTGACATATTGTCGATCAGAAATGATGTAGAATTTTCTGGAAAGCATAAAGGAGTGTTTGAAAGGAGTTCTTCAAAAGAAAGACCTCAGTAAAGCTACTTACATATTGAGCATCAAGATCTATTGAGATAGATCAAGACGCTTGATAAGATTTTCAATGAGTACATACCTTGACAAGATTTTGAAGTAGTTCAAAATGGAACAGTCAAAGAAAGGGTTCTTGCTTGTGTTGCAAAGTTGTGAAATTGAGTAAGACTCAAATCCCGACCATGACAGAAAATAGAAAGAGAATGAAAGTCATTCCCTATGCCTCAGTCATAGGTTCTATAACGTATGCCATGCTATGGACCAGACCTATTGTATACCTTGCTCTGAGTTTGGCAAGGGAGTACAATTTTGATCTGGGAGTAGATCACTGGACAGCGGTCAAGAATATCCTTAGTGAGGACTAAGGAAATGTTTCTTGATTATGGACATGATAAAAAAGTTCGTTGTAAAGAGTTACATCGGTGCAAGCTTTTACACCGATCCAGATGACTCTAAGTCTCAATCTGGATACATATTGAAAGTGGGAGCAATTAGCTAGAGTAGCTCCGTGTAGAGCATTGTAGACATAGAATATTTGCAAAATACATACGGCTCTGAATGTGACAGACCCGTTGACTAAACTTCTCTCACGAGCAAAACATGATCATACCTTAGTATTCTTTGGGTGTTAATCACATAGGGATGTGAACTAGATTATTGACTCTAGTAAACCCTTTGGGTTTTGGTCACATGACGATGTGAACTATGGGTGTTAATCACCTACAAATGTGAATATTGGTGTTAAATCACATTATGATGTGAACTAGATTATTGACTCTAGTGCAAGTGGGAGACTGAAGGAAATATGCCCTAAAGGCAATAACAAAGTTGTTATCTATATTTCCTTATATCATGATAAATGTTTATTATTCATGCTAGAATTGTATTAACCGGAAACTTAGTACATGTGTGAATACATAGACAAACATAATGTCACTAGTATGCATCTACTTGACTAGCTTGTTGAATCAAAGATGGTTGTGTTTCCTAACCATAGACATGAGTTGTCATTTGATTAATGGGATCACATCATTAGAGAATGATGTGATTGACTTGACTCATTCCGTTAGCTTAGCACTTGATCGTTTGGTATGTTGCTATTGCTTTCTTCATGACTTATACATGTTCCTACGACTATGAGATTATGCAACTCCCGATTACTGGAGGAACACTTTGTGTTCTACCGAACGTCACAACGTAACTGGGTGATTATAAAGGTGCTCTACAGGTGTCTCCGATGGTACTTGTTGAGTTGGCATAGATCGATATTAGGATTTGTCACTCCAATTGTCGGAGAGGTATCTCTGGGCCCTCTCGGTAATGCACATCACTATAAGCCTTGCAAGCAATGTGACTAATGAGTTAGTTGCGGGATCATACATTACGTAACGAGTAAAGAGACTTGCCGGTAACGAGATTGAGCTAGGTATTAAGATACCGACGATCGAATCTCGGGCAAGTAACATATCGATGACAAAGGGAACAACGTATGTTGTTATGCGGTTCGACCGATAAAGATCTTCGTAGAATATGTAGGAGCCAATATGGGCATCCAGGTTCCGCTATTGGTTATTAACCAGAGAGGTGTCTCGTTCATGTCTACATAGTTCTCGAACCCGTAGGGTCCGCACGCTTAACATTCGTTGACGATATAGTATTATATGAGTTATGAATGTTGGTGACCGAATGTTGTTCGGAGTCCCGGATATGATCACGGACATGACGAGGAACTCCGGAATGGTCCGAAGATAAAGATTGATATATGGGATAATAGTGTTTGGTCTCTGGAAAAGGGTTCTGGAATTCACCGGAAGGGGTTCCGGATGTTTCCCGAAATGTTTTGGTAACTGGTGACCCACAAGTATAGGGGATCTATCGTAGTCCTTTTGATAAGTAAGAGTGTCGAACCCAACGAGGAGCAGAAGGAAATGACAAGCGATTTTCAGTATGGTTTTCTCTACAAGCACTGAAATTGTAGGTAAAAGATAGTTTTGTGATAAGATAAATTGTAACTGGTAACAAGCAATGAAAGTAACTAAAGTGCAGCAAGGTGGCCCAATCCTTTTTGTAGCAAAGGACAAGCCTGGACAATTTCTTATAGTGAGAAAAGAGCTCCCGAGGACACATAGGAATTATCGTCAAGCTAGTTTTCATCACGCTCATATGATTCGCGTTCGGTACTTTGATAATTTGATATGTGGGTGGACCGGTGCTTGGGTACTGCCCTTACTTGGACAAGCATCCCACTTATGATTAACCCCTATTGCAAACATCCGCAACTACAAAAGAAGTATTAAGGTAAACCTAACCACATCATTAGATATATGGGTCCAAATCAGCCCCTTATGAAGCAACGCATAAACTAGGGTCTAAGCTTCTGTCACTCTAGCAACCCATCATCTACTTATTACTTCCCAATGCCTTCCTCTAGGACCAAATAATGGTGAAGTGTCATGTAGTCGACGTTCACATAACACCACTAGAGGAAAGACAACATACATCTCATCAAAATATCGAACGAATACCAAATTCACATGACTACTAATAGCAAGACTTCACCCATTTCCTCAAGAACAAACGTAACTACTCACAAAGCATATTCATGTTCATAATCAGAGGAGTAATAATATGCATTAAGGATCTGAACATATGATCTTCCACCAAGTAAACCAATTAGCATCAACTACAAGGAGTAATCAACACTACTAGCAACCCACAGGTACCAATTTTTGGTTTTGATACAAGATTGGATACAAGAGATGAACTAGGGTTTTGAGAGGATATGGTGCTGGTGAAGATGTTGATGGAGATTGACCCCCTCCCAATGAGAGGATCATGGGTAATGATGATGGTGATGATTTCCCCCTCCCGGAGGGAAGTTTCCCCAGCAAAACAGCTCTGCCGGAGCCCTAGATTGGTTCCGCCAAGGTTCCGCCTCGTGGCGACAGAGTTTCGTCCCGTAAGCTTGCCTCTGATTTTTTTTCCAGGGTAAAAGCCTTCATATAGCAGAAGATGGGCACCGGAGGGCTACCAGGGGGCCCAGGAGACAGGGGGCGCGCCCAGTAGGGGTGGGCGCGCCCCCCACCCTCCTGGCCTGGGTGTGGGACCCCTCTGGTAGTTTCTTCGCTCAATAATTCTTATTAATTCCAAAACTGACTTCCGTGGAGTTTCAGGATTTTTGGAGCTGTGCAGAATAGGTCTCCAATATTTGCTCCTTTTCCAGCCAGAATTCCAGCTGCCGGCATTCCCCCTCTTCATGGTAAACCTTGTAAAATAAGAGAGAATAGCCATAAGTATTGAGATATAAACTGTAATGACAGCCCATAATGCAATAAATATTGATATAAAAGCATGATGCAAAATGGATGTATCAACTCCCCCAAGCTTAGACCTCGCTTGTCCTCAAGCGGAAGCCGAAATCGAAAAATATGTCCACATGATTAGAGATAGAGGTGTCGATAAAAATAAAATATGGACATGAGGGCATCATGATCATTCTTATAGGAGCAACATATATAGATTTTATCCTAGGATTTCTTATGCTCAAGTAACAATCAATTCACAATGTCAAGTGTGGTTCAGAAACTTCATTGGGAACTAACAAACTATAATCTCAGTCATTGAAGCAATTGCAATTTATCGTAACATCAGAAAGACTCAAAAATAGAGCCTTTCAGCAAGTCCACATACTCAACTATCATATAGTCTTCTACAATTGCTAACACTCACACAGTACTTGTGGGTATGGAGTTTCAGCCGGACACTTAGAAAGATAGGGGCTTATTGTGTTGCCTCCCAACGTATTCACCTTTGGGTGATGTCAACAATAATAATTCATGCTAACTTACATCTAATTGGATATATATATCAAGATCTTTCAAACACGAGGAGCTTGCCAAAAGATAAAATGAAAAAGGGAAAGGTGAAGATCACCTTGACTCAAGCATAAAGTAAAAACATAAAGTAAAAGATAGGCCCTTCGCAGAGGGAAGCAGAGGTTGCCATGTGCTTTTAGGGTTGGATGCATAAAATCTTAATGCAAAAGAACGTCACTTTATATTGCCACTTGTATATGGACCTTTATTATGCAGTCCGTCGCTTTTATTGCTTCCATAACAAGATCGTATAAAGTTTATTTTCTCTGCACTAATAAGTCATACATATTTAGAGAGCAATTTTTATTGCTTGTAACATGACAACTTACTTGAAGGATCTTACTCAACCCATAGGTAGGTATGGTGGACTCTCATGGCAAAAACTGGGTTTAAGGATATTTAGAAGTACAAGTAGTATCTCTACTTGGTGCAAGGAATTTGGCTAGCATGAGGGGGAAAGGCAAGCTCAACATGTTGGGAAGATCAATGACAATATACTTTAACTGAGATGTGAGAAAACATTAACCATTACGTTGTCTTCCTTGTCCAACATCAACTCTTTTAGCATGTCATACTTAATGAGTGCTCCCAATCATAAGAGATGTCCAAGATAGTATATTTGTATGTGAAAACCTCTCTTTCCTTATTACTTCCTATTAATTGCAACGATGACCAAAACTACGTTTGTCAACTCTCAACAACTTTTATGCCTCATACTTTCTATGTGTGAAGTCATTACTATCCATTAGATCAATATGAGCTCTTTTATTCTTTTCATTCTTTCTACTTTCTCAAGATCATGGCAAGATAGCAAAGCCCTTGACTCAACACTAATCTTTATTATAGATAGCTCATGGACTCGATTACATAAAGAGATCACAAAGCAAAACTCAAAACTACTTGATACTAAAACTTCAATCTACTAGATCAAGATACTACTAAAAGGATCGAACTAAATAAAAGGGTAAAGATAGGAGTGTGATGGTGATACGATACCGGGGCACCTCCCCCAAGCTTGGCAATTGCCAAGGGGAGTGCCCATACCCATGTGATTAAGTCCTCGGAGGTGATGGAGGTGGTGATGATGATGGTGGATAATCGCACATTGAGCGTAAAAGCTCCTCCAACTTGCGGATAATGCCCTTGAGTCCGGCGATATGATCCTTCAACAAAATATTCTCCTGTGTGAGATACTTATTCTGAATACGAGCTAACTCAATCATCTTGAAAGCTTCAATCTCAGTGGAAGTAAAGAGGTTAGGTAAGGGTTGAGGGATGTCTTCTTCTTCCACCATCGGAGCTTGAACCTCCGGGGCCTTCTTGATCCCTTCCGCCTTGTTGATCTCTTCTGGTTCTTCTCTTTTCAGCTCTATCTTCAATAGCCAAGCATCCTTGTCTTCAATTTTGAAGGAAAGCGACGTCATGGTGCTCTAGATCTGTCAGAAAAACAGCTCGAAACGAAAACAGAGGATATTTGCGTGATACGATGGTCAAAACCTTCGGGAGATTATATAATGAATTTTTACCGACCAAAATACGTAACGTGCAAGAAAACGGAGTCCGGGAGGCACACGAGGTGGCCACGAGACAGGGGGCGCGCCCAGGAAGGGTGGGCGCGCCCTCCACCCTCGTGGAGGCCTCGTGTCCTTCCCGGACTACTTCTTTCTTCCCAAAATTCTTAAATATTCCAAAACTGATAAAAATTGCCATTAGAATTGTTTTGGAATCGGTTTACTTACCGTACCACATACCTATTCCTTTTCAGACTCTGGAACATTCTGGAAAGTGTCCCTTATGTATTCCTCCGGGGTTACGGTTTCAATAATATTAGTTTCAACATTGATAGGATTACCTGAGATATAATGTTTAATTCTTTGATCGTTCACCACCCTCGGACTTGTGCCTTCGAAGTTGTTGATTTTTATGGCACCGGAACGATAGAACTCCTCGATAACGTAAGGAACTTCCCATTTAGAGAGAAGTTTTCCTGCAAAAAATCTTAAATGAGAGTTGAATAATAACACGTAATCACATACGTTAAACTCACACTTTTATATCCTTTTTTCATGCCAGCGTTTGACTTTTTCTTTGAATAGCTTGGCATTCTCATAGGCTTGGGTTCTCCATTCATCACGTGAGCTAATATCAAATAACCTCTTCTCACCGACAAGTTTGAAGTCATAGTTAAGCTCTTTAATAGCCCAATATGCTTTATGTTCAAGTTCAAGAGGTAAGTGACATGCTTTTCCATAAACCATCTTATACGGAGACATACCCATAGGATTTTTATATGCATTTCTATAGGCCCATAATGCATCATCAAGTTTTTTGGACCAATTCTTTCTAGATCTATTGACAGTCTTTTGCAAAATTAATTTGAGCTCTCTGTTGCTCAACTCAACTTGACCACTAGACTGCGGGTGATAAGGAGATGCAATTCTATGATTAACATCATCCTTAGCAAGCATCTTACGGAAGGCACCATGAATAAAATGTGAACCACCATCAGTCATAAGATATCTAGGGACTCCAAACCTCGGAAAAATAACTTCTTTAAGCATTTTAATAGAAGTGTTATGATCAGCACTACTAGTTGGAATAGCTTCTACCCACTTAGTAACGTAATCAACAGCAACTAAAATATGTGTATAACCATTAGAGGCAGGAAAAGATCCCATATAATCAAAGCACCAAACATCAAACGGTTCAATAACAAGAGAATAATTCATAGGCATTTCTTGACGTCTACTAATATTACCAATTCTTTGACATTCATCACAAGATAAGACAAACTTACGAGCATCTTTGAAGAGAGTAGGCCAATAAAAACCAGATTGCAATACCTTATGTACAGTTCTATCTCCAGCGTGGTAACCTCCATAGGATTCAGAGTGACACTTGCGTAGGATCTATTCCTATTCATGCTCAGGTACACAATGTCTAATAACACCATCTACTCCTTCTTTATAAAGGTGTGGGTCATCCCAGAAGTAATGTCTTAAATCATAAAAGAACTTTTTCTTTTGCTGGTATGTGAAACTAGGTGGTATAAATTTAGCAACAATGTAATTAGCATAATTAGCATACCAGGGAGCAGTACGAGAAGCATTAATGACCGCTAATTGTTCGTTAGGAAAGCTATCATCAATAGGCAGTGGGTCATCAAGAACATTCTCTAACCTAGACAAGTTGTCTGCAACGGGGTTCTCAGCTCCCTTTCTATCAATAATATGCAAATCAAATTCTTGGAGCAAGAGAACCCATCTAATGAGCCTAGGTTTAGCATCCTTCTTTTCCATAAGATATTTAATAGCAGCATGATCAGTGTGAAAAGTAACTTTAGAATCAACAATGTAAGGTCTAAACTTATCACAAGCAAACACAACTGCTAAGAATTCTTTTTCAGTAGTAGCATAATTTCTCTGGGCAGTATCAAGAGTCTTACTAGCATACTAGATAACATTCCATTTCTTATCAACTCATTGCCCTAGAACACCACCTACAGCATAATCACTAGCATCACACATAATTTCAAAGGGTAAATTCCAATCAGGTGGCTGAACAATAGGTGCAGTGATCAAAGCTTTCTTAAGTATTTCAAATGCTTCTACACAGTCATCATCAAAGACAAAAGGAATATCTTTTTGCAATAAATTAGTCAGAGGCATAGAGATTTTAGAAAAGTTCTTAATGAACCTCCTATAAAAACTGGCATGACCAAGGAAACTTCTTATACCTTTTATGTCCTTGGGACATGGCATCTTTTCAATAGCATCAACTTTAGCTTTATCAACTTCAATACCTCTCACGGAAATCTTATGCCCCAAGACAATGCCTTCATTAACCATAAAGTGGCACTTTTCCCAATTCAAGAAGAGAATAGTGTCTTCGCATCTCTGCAAAACTCGATCAAGGTTGCTCAAGCAATCATCAAAAGAGGATCCATAAATGGAGAAGTCATCCATGAATACCTCACAAATCTTTTCACAAAAGTCAGAGAATATAGCCATCATACATCTTTGAAAGGTAGCAGGTGCATTACATAAACTGAAAGGCATATGTTTATAAGCAAAAGTACCGAAAGGGCAAGTAAAAGTAGTTTTTGATTGATCCTTCGCTGACACAGGTATTTGAGAGAAACCAGGATAACCATCTAGAAAGCAGAAATGTGTGTGTTTGGATAGTCTTTCTAGCATTTGATCGATAAAAGGTAAAGGGTAATGATCTTTCTTAGTAGCTTTATTTAATTTATGGAAATCGATTACCATCCTATAACCTGTAATAATTCTTTGCAGGATCAATTCATCTTTATCATTAGGAACAACAGTAATACCTCCCTTTTTAGGAACACAATGGACAGGGCTTACCCAATCACTATTAGCAACGGGATAAATTATACCTGCCTCAAGGAGCTTTAGTATCTCCTTTCTTACCACTTCTTTCATCTTAGGATTCAATCGTCGTTGAGGATCTCTAACTGGTTTGGCATCGTCCTCCAAATTAATTTTGTGTTGACATAACGTGGGACTAATGCCCTTGAGATCATCCAGAGTATATCCAATAGCAACACGGTGCTTCTTCAGAGTTTTCAATAATCTTTCTTCTTCTTGCTCTAAAAGGTTAGCACTAATAATAACAGGATATATTTTCTTTTCATCAAGATAAGCATACTTAAGATTATCAGGTAATGGTTTGAGTTCAAACACGGGATCACCCTTGGGTGGAGGGGGATCCCCTAGAATTTCAACGGGCAGGTTGTGTTTCAGAATAGGTTCCTGTTGGAGGAACACTTCATCTCTTTCCCTTCTTTCATTCATAAACATATCATTTTCATGGTCTAGTAAATATTGTTCTAACGGATCAGTAGGAGGAACGTCAATAGAAGCAAGATCAATAATCTCATCCTTACTAGGTGATTCTCTATCACGAGGTTGTCTATGAAACTTAGCAAAATTAAACTCATGAGACATATCCTCTAAGCCAATTGTAACAGTATCCTTTTCACAATCAATCCTAGCATTAACAGTGTTCAAGAAGGGTCTACCAAAAATAATGGGACAAAAGTCGTCTTGTGGGGAACCAAGAATAAGAAAATCAGCAGGATATTTAACCTTCCCACACAAGACTTCAACATCTCTAACAATCCCAAATGGCTTAATAGTATCCCTATTGGCAAGCTTAATAGTAACATCTATATCTTCCATTTCAGTGGGTGCAATATCATGCATAATTTCTTTATATAAGTCATAGGGTATTGCGCTAGCACTAGCACCCATATCACATAAGCCATGATAACAATGATCTCCTATTTTAACAGAAATAACAGGCATGCCTACAACAGGTTTATGTATCTTAGCATCTGGTCTAGCAATATTAGCAGTCTCACCACAGAAATAAATAACATGCCCATCTAAATTATCATCCAAGAGATCTTTAACCATAGCAATACTAGGTTCAACTTTGATTTGCTCAGGAGGTGTATTAAGTCCTAGTATTAGTCTTACGAACAACAGTCAAAGTTTTAGCAATGATCCTTTATCCTAACAGGAAAAGGAGATTTCTCAACATAAGCAGTAGGAACAATAGGATCACTATAAGTGACAGTCTTTTCTTCAACTGTAGTAGGTGCAACTACTTTTACTTCAATGGGAGGATTATATTTAAACCACTTCTCCTTAGGGAGATCAACGTGAGTAGCAAAAGATTCATAGAAATAAGCTACTATCTCAGAGTCAAGTCCATATTTAGCGCTAAATCCACTAAAAGCATCAGTATCCATAAAATATTTAACACAATCAAACTTAGGTGTCATACCTGACTCCTTACCATCGTCGGAACCCCAATCTTCAGAGTTGCGTTTAATTCTTTCCAATAAGTCCCACTTGAATTCAATAGTATTCAGCATATAAGAACCAGCACAGGAAGTATCGAGCATGTTGCGATATTGAGAGAAAGCCGAGCATAAAAATTTTGAATAATCATTTCTCTGGAGAGCTCATGATTGGGGCATGAATATAACATTGACTTAAGCCTCCCCCAAGCTTGAGCGATGCTTTCTCCTTCGCAAGGCCAGAAATTATATATGTAATTACGATCACGATGAACAAGATGCATATGATAGAACTTATGGTGAAATTCCAACTTCAATCATTTATAATTACAAGATCTCGTATCATCACATAGCCTATACCATGTCAATGCATCTCCCTTCAAAGATAAAGGGAAGACCTTCCTTTTGACAACATCATCGGGAATACCTGCAAGCTTAAATAATCCACAAACTTCATCCACAAAAATAAGGTGTAAATCGGGATGCAATGTTCCGTCTCCTACAAAGGGATTAGCTAGCAGTTTCTCTATCATACCAGAAGGAATCTCAAAGTAAATATTTTCAATAGGTTCAGTAGGTTGAGGAGCAACTCTTTGCTCTTCTGGTAGGGGTGAAGATACCCCGAACAAGCCCCTCAAAGGATTAGTTTCCATAGTAACAAGTGACAGAAAATTTCAGCACACTATATAAATGTTTCCTTACCAAGTTCCACTCACCAAAGGCGCTTCACTCCCCGGCAACGGCGCCAGAAAAGAGTCTTGATGACCCACAAGTATAGGGGATCTATCATAGTCCTTTCGATAAGTAAGAGTGTCGAACACAATGAGGAGCAGAAGCAAATGACAAGAGGTTTTCCGTAAGGTTTTCTTTGCAAGCATTGAAATTGTAGGTAACAGATAGTTTTGTGATAAGATAAATTGTAACGGGTAACAAGCAATGAAAGTAAATAAAGTGCAGCAAGGTGGCCCAATCCTTTTTGTAGCAAAGGAAAAGCCTGGACAATTTCTTATAATGAGAAAAGAGCTCCCGAGGACACATGGGAATTATCGTCAAGCTAGTTTTCATCACGCTCATATGATTCGCGTTCGGTACTTTGATAATTTGATATGTGGGTGGACCGGTGCTTGGGTACTACCCTTACTTGGACAAGCATCCCACTTATATTAACCCCTATTGCAAGCATCCGCAACTACAAAAGAAGTATTAAGGTAAACCTAACCACAGCATTAGACATATGGGTCCAAATCAACCCCTTACGAAGCAACGCATAAACTAGGGTCTAAGCTTTTGTCACTGTAGCAACCCATAATCTACTTATTACTTCCCAATGCCTTCCTCTAGGCCCAAATAATGGTGAAGTGTCATGTAGTCGACATTCACATAACACCACTAGAGGAAAGACAACATACATCTCATCAAAATATCGAACGAATACCAAATTCACATGACTATTAATAGCAAGACTTCACCCATGTCCTCAGGAACAAACGTAACTACTCACAAAGCATATTCATGTTCATAATTAGAGGAGTAATAATATGCATTAAGGATCTGAACATATGATCTTCCACCAAGTAAACCAATTAGCATCAACTACAAGGAGTAATCAACACTACTAGCAACCCACAGGTACCAATTTGTGGTTTTGATACAAGATTGGATACAAGAGATGAACTAGGGTTTTGAGAGGAGATGGTGCTGGTGAAGATGTTGATGGAGATTGACCCCCTCCCAATGAGAGGATCGTTGGTGATGACGATGGTGATGATTTCCCCCTTCCGGAGGGAAGTTTCCCCGGCAGAACAGCTCTGCCGGAGCCCTAGATTGGTTCTGCCAAGGTTCCCCTCGTGGCGGCGGAGTTTCGTCCCGTAAGCTTGCCTCTGATTTTTTTTTCCAGGGTAAAAGCCTTCATATAGCAGAAGATGGGCACCGGAGGGCCACCAGGGGGCCCAGGAGACAGAGGCGCGCCCAGTAGGGGTGGGCGTGCCCCCCACCCTCCTGGCCGGGGTGTGGGCCCTCTGGTAATTTCTTTGCTCAATAATTCTTATTAATTCCAAAACTGACTTCCGTAGAGTTTCAGGATTTTTGGAGCTGTGCAGAATAGGTTTCCAATATTTGCTCCTTTTCCGGATAGAATTCCAGCTGCCGGCATTCCCCCTCTTCATGGTAAACCTTGTAAAAATAAGAGAGAATAGCCATAAGTATTGAGATATAAAGTGTAATAATAGCCCATAATGCAATAAATATTGATATAAAAGCATGATGCAAAATGGACGTATCAGTAACCTCCTACTGGATTGATACCTTGGTTCTCAAAACTGAGGGAAATACTTACGCTACTTTGCTGCATCACCCTTTTGTTGTAGGGCGGAGACCCTAAGCGTAGATCTTTCATGAATTGGAGGGGAATCCATGAAGAACGCGAAGAACAAGAGGGGAAATCACAAGAAGAAAACACTCAATAACAAGTCCAATCACACATCCACTAGACTCACAATCACACAAGATCCACAAAGGTACAAGAACAACAAAGGGAAAATGGATACATGGTAAAGTTCATCCCAAATCCTATGAAGGAGATGAGGTCTTGATGATCTAGATAGATCCTTCCCACAAGGGGTCTTGAATCCCAAAGGATCTTCTCCAATGGAGGCCTTGAACTCCAATGGAGTCTTCTCCCTCAAGAGGAAACCCACAAGGGGAGATACATGAGCTAAGCTCTAATGTCTAGTTATAATCTTAGCTAACCCTAAAAACTGAGAGGAGCACGGAATATATAGTCTAGGGGCGAAAGGGTATGGGCCTCAGTGGTAACACAGGCTTTTTAGCCCAATTCGTAATGAAACTGGGCCTACCGGACAGTCCGGTGGTAACACTACTGGAATCAGCTACTTTGCCATCTGCCAGATCTTTGTCGTCCGCTAGCGGACGGCAAAGAAGCTCTTTGCCATCAGCCACCGAAAAGCTGACGGCAAAGAAACGGCAGACGACAAAGAAGCTCATTGCCATGCGCCATTTCTTTGCCGTCCGCCAACTGACGGCAAAGAATCTTTGCCGTCCGCCAGCTGACGGCAAAGAGGGAGGTGGCCCCCACTCACCCGCCCGTTTAAAAAAAACTTAACGCCCCACCTCTTTTCCGTCTGCTAGCAGACGGCAAAGAGAGAAAACGGCGGATGGCAAAGAGCCGAGTAACTAATGGACGCCACCCCCCCCCCGCCCGTTACTCTCTATTCTCTTCCTCTCTCCTCCCCGACGCCCCGCCCTAGCTAGATCCACCGCCGCCCCCGCCGCCCGGCGCCGCCCCCGCCCCCGCACCCTTGGCCCGTCGCCCCACCACCCCTCCGCCCCCACCCCACCCGCCGACGCCCCGTCGCCCCACCACCCCTCCACCACCCGCCGCCCGGCGCCGCCCCCGCCCCCCCGCCGCCGCCCCCGCCCCCGCACCCTTGGCCCGTCGCCACACCACCCCTCCGCACCCACCCCACCCGCCGATGCCCCGTCGCCCCGCCACCCGCCGCCCGGTGCCGCACCCGCCGCCCGGCGCCGCCGGCCGGTGCCCCCCCCCCCCCCCCCGCCGACCATCCCATTGCTCCGGTGAGGGACTACTACTATTTTTCTTCTGTTTTTTCATTTATTTATTTTTTTGCTGTTTAATTGTTAGTGCTAGATTGTGTTAGTGTTAGTGTTACAAAAAGAATTAGAAGTAGTAGAAGAAGTAGAAGTAGTAGAAAGATGAAAAAAGAAGAAGAAGAAAAGAAGTAAAAAAGTAGAAAAAAGATGAAAGAAGAAGAAGAAGAAAGGAAAGAAGAAGAAGAAGAAGAGAAAGAAAGAAGAAGAAGGATAGACGGAAACACCCCGACCCCCTGACCCCGACACCACACCCCGACCCCCTGACCCCCTGACCCCGACACCCCGACCCCGACACCCCGACCCCCTGACCCCGACACCCCGACCCCGACCCCGACACGACACCCAGACACCCCGACACCCGACCCCCCGAGGCCGACGGGTTCTTATATTTGTGAATTATTAGTTAGGTCATATATTTTTCAATTTTTTATGAAAAACATCATATATAATTGTGTTGATCGGGTTGATTTAAATGTGCAGTTGTTTCACCGCTGGGAGGTTTGGTGTTCGATGACCTCGTCATGCGTTTGACGAGCTCTGCCCCTTCGTTCGTGGGTGAGCACAAATGACATGTCCTCCTCCCCCATTGCTCTGTTCCGGTGTTCGTGCCGATGAAATTTGATAGCTAGCTATATATGTGTCTTGAATCATCAGTATGCATAACCAATATGTGTCTCCCGTTCAAAAGCATCATAGTTATAAATATGCATGCATTTGCATATTTATAACCTTGATTCTTCCAAATTGTCCAACGCTATCCATGGACAGCCCGAGTATGTGTAGATTGGGTTCATATTCCCATATGCTTTGCTCCGGATCCGACGCATAAATTTCATCAGTGCCTCCCTTGTTGTTCTCAGGGTACACATCCTCTTTGTTTATTGCAGAGACGTGTATCAGGAGAACAGCGGGGAGGTGCTGCCAAAATTTTGCGTCGGATCCGGAGCATAGCATGGGAAAATGAACCCAATCTACACATACTCGGGTGGGATTAGGACCTATCATTACCGATTAGAGTGAAGGTTGCATGGACGTAATAAAATTGACAAAGTAGATCAACTGATGAATATATACATGGTGAATTATATATATAATTGTTGTGTGTCCAGTAGCTCTGAAAGTCAAGATGAGTGATCGTGCGTGGATGTATACCGGTCACGCTGGTCAGAACAAATGGAGCGTTGAATGGTTCACAAAAACCAAGGGGTTTGTGCAAGCCGCATTTGCAAATGGCCAGAGGAAAAACTGGTGCCCCTGTTTCCGGTGCGGCAATTGGGAAAAGAGGACAGAGGCTAAAATGGGCAAACACCTGCATAAGAATGGTTTTACGCCCGATTATACGGTGTGGACATTTCATGGTGAGTCTGCCCAACATGACCGAGCTGAGGTGGATCGTCCTCGCACCGACGAGCATGGTACCGGGATGGAAAACATGGTGCAAGACTATGATGATGCTCGAGATTCGGACGAGGAGATGGAGGAATCTGTAAAGGCCTTCAATGAAATGTTGGAGTCTTCAAAATGTCCGCTCCACGAGCACACTGAGCTTTGTCAGTTGGATGCCATCTCACAAGTAATGGCTCTGAAGGCTCAGTTCAACTTGGGCAGAGAATGCTACGACGCAATTATGACAGTATTTGGACGCTTTCTACCCAAAGGCCATGTAATGCCTGCAAACCTGTACCAGTCGGACAAAATCCTCCGTGCATTGAAGATGCCCTATGAGAAGATACATGTCTATGAGAAAGGATGTGCCTTATTTAGGCTTGACTATGCGGACTTGAACTATTGTCCCATTTGCAAGTCTTCCAGGTATATTGTGGTAGACAAGGGTATGGGTGAGAAGACACATACCAAAATCCCCGTTAGTGTTCTTCGGTATATGCCATTCGTACCAAGACTTCAACGTCTTTTCATGGTCGAAGAGACGGTCAGACAGATGACATGGCACAAAACAGGCAAAGGCCCCGTCAGTAGCGGACGGCAAAGGAAGGACGAATTTTGCCGTCAGCGGCGGACGGCAAAGTCCTGCCGTTAGCCACCTAACGGATTAACAACGAAATTTTTGCCGTCTGTGTTCCTTGCCGTCCGCTGCTGATGGCAAAGGACCCTTTGTCGTCAGCCACCAAAAGCAGACGGCAACGTAGCTCTTTACCGGACCTTTCTTTGCCGTCCACTTTTGTCGTCCGTGGCGGACGGCGAAGACCTTTGCCGTCCGCCGTGGCGGACGGCAAAGTAGCTGATTCCTGTAGTGTAAGGACCGGACAGTCCAGTGAGGACAGATGCATTTTCGTGTGCCACCGGACTGTCCGTTGTGGGGACTGGACTGTCTGGTATTGTAGTTTCAGTGCGACCGGACTGTCCACTGTGGGGACCGGACTGTCCGGTAGTGCAATTTCTGCACTCTTCCTTTTCTTCATCTTGACGCTTCCGCTCAGCTCTTGGGTCTTAGGGTCCTTCTCCTTGTCCTCCGGGAAGCTTCCTAGCTGCTTGGTGGCGGTTGCCCTCGTACCTAATGATGCACAATGTTCCATGGTGAGGTAGCAACCAAGTCCAATGGATATTCATGTAAATCTCGAAGAGGAGTGGGTTCACCTTAAGTCCGGTAGGTCCACTTGGGGCTTGAGGTGCTATGAAGGTGTACAAGGAGATGACCGTAAGATGCTCCGCATCATCCCCTCCCCCTTGGGAAAGATCTGACCTCGTATCAAAAACCAAATCACAATGGGAAAGAGATGGCTTCGTCGTGTGGGAGTGGATGATCACCAAGTACCCATCATCTTCAAGCTCGGAAAGGGCACCTTCCAATGTCGCACTATCTAGTGATTCCTTTAAAAGGAGAAAAGACAACAAACACTTGGAAAAACAAATGTGGTTAGCGTTAGGGCAAAATCAAGCATTCAAGAGGTGATTCACCACACAAGTGTCGTTATCAAGCATAGCATATGGTTTGACAAAGGATTGTGACATGGCATGTAAGCATATCAATCGAGCACAAGCAAAGATATCATGGGGACAAGCATGTAAATGTGAGGTTGTGATGCAAATATGTGTGACAAGATAATAAGCATCTACCTCAAGGTCATAGCAAGCATTCACAAAGTGTTCAACGAAAGGTCTATGGTAGGCATAAGAATCATTCACAACACCAAAGAAGATGAGATGTCTAAACACATGGGTCGAGTGCAAGACAATCCAAACATAACATGCACATGGTGTAGTGAATATAGTTTTCTCATCACAATAGAAAGAGCAATTATTCATCATGTGTGAGCCAATCAAGTCAATCATGTGAAAAGCAATGGGACATGGCATATGTGAAGAAATGATATTGTTGTAACCAATCATATGATAGTAGCAAGTAATCCAAAAATTGGATGCAACACACAAGGTATATATGTCATGAGGGATGGAAATGTGAGAATGGCAAGTCGAAGCAAGATCTCTGACATGTGCGCAATCAAGTAGTCCAAGATGACCAATAAGTCTCAAGGTGCAAGCAACACATGAAGTATGATCCACAATATCCATGCTCAAGAAAGATGTCACATTGAAGGCATGTCCTTGTGCATCGTTCACAATGCTGATGCGCAAGCAAATGCGGTCTATAAGCGAGTCGTGGTAGAATGTATGAGGCTCGCTCTCAAGAGCTCGAATGGTTAACTCACGTGAAGTGGGAGTCGATACGAAGTCCAAGTAACCTACACATGCACACAACAAAACAAAGAACATATGTGCATGGTGTATAAACACATCATCCAGCATGATGGTTCTCATTTCTTGCACATAAGATTAAAAGCATTGTTGCACTCAATACATGTCAAATCATCTACCATGAGAGAGGCAACACATGGAGAGATATGACAAGAAGCAATAACAATCATGTGCAAAGCATGTAGATGGTTGTCATCAACCGCATGAAATGAGCAAGTATGAATCCTGGATGATGCAACACAAGCAAGCATATCAATCATGTCGTGCAAACTAGTGGAGCGAAGATGCAACACACTAGAGGAAAGCATGGCAATCATGCCATGTGAACAAATAATAGGCATAGACAATGCACATGACATATCGCAAGCACAAACACAAAGCAAGAATATAGTATCATCATAGGAATGGGTCACGAATGGAACATGGCAATAACAAGCAGTATCTCCACCAAGCTTGCAAATGCACATACAAGTACTGGAATCAATCATCATGTGTAATGCAAAGCATGGGTCACAAGTGCATGGCAAAGGAATAGGAATGATCATATCATGCAAAGTAAACATGGCAATATGGGCAAATGAGACACAATGGACAATAAGCCATAACCATGTGAGAGCCATGTAGAATAAATGCGCAAAGTCTTGGTGCGAAGAGAGCAGTGGGAAAAACAATCCATGGGATCCCAAGTCATCATTGCTCTCTAGAGCTCATTTTGTCAAATCGTGGGATTGCCAGGATGACAATTATTCATGGGTACCTACACAAAAGAGACACAAACCAAAGAAATTGTGTGCGTGGTAAATGTACACATCATCCATGATGTGTATGTGCACGTGAATTAGCACAAGATAAGCATCGCTCAAAGAAATTTGATGCATGGTATAAGAACATGTCATCCATCATCAAAGAATAGTTGTTATGTATAACACGATGGGGATGCAAATTGAGCATACAATTATATGGCACATCAATAGCATTTTCATTCATGGGAAACATATGGTGCACATAATTATTGGGATCATGCAATGGATGGGATGGATCAAAATCTCCTAACATGTATGAGGAAACTATTGGGGTCTCCTCATGAACAACATTGGAAACATCATATGGAGAAAATGGACAACATCCAAAACAATGCATATCCGAAGCTAGGTGGGCATGGCATGGAATATGAGATAAATGATGCAAAGGGAGCATATCAATATCATCACAAGAAAAACAAATGCCAATAACCATGGGCTTGTCATCTATGCCATATGTGCAAATTGGGTTTATTTTAATGGCATATGCATATTCACTATGAAGAGATTGCAAATAAGACATATGGTTGATCTCATGCATAGCATATGACAAGTCAAGCGGATTATCAAACATGATGTGACCAAGGGAATTGTCACAAGAAATCCTATGTAACATGGCATCACAACTAATAGACTCCACATGAGAATCATCATACTCATCATAAATGGGAAAGAAATCATCACATGAGGAAGTCGCACTAGCATGAATCATGGAAAGGTGGATCAACATCATGCAAGCAAGCAATGTCAAGAATGTCCACTAGTGGGACTAGCGCATCACCGTCACCTTTGTTACCTTTGTCATTCCACTCATGTGGTCTAAGTGAGGTGGGAAAGACCAAATGGTGGTCATCTTCACTCTTGATGGAACCATGTGGGGGGTGCATCATATTCCACCATGGCCATCGTCTTGTCCAAAGGAAGGACGAAGTCATCGTGAATCGGCGTGTCATCATAGATGGGACCTAGCACCAAATGAGAAGACACAATAGAGGTAGAGGTCAAGTCGTTAGAGATGCAAATAGCCTCACGGGGCCTATCAACTATCTCACTCTCTCTATGTGGTGGTTCACTCACTCGCTCAAAGTAGTTGCACTCAATCTGACATATGGTGGAGTCACTCATCTCACTCAAGTGGTGGGGGTTGTGGCTCTCCTCACATGGAAAGTGGGGCAACTCGTCATATATGGGGCTAGTGGTGAAGTTACTCTCACTCTCAATATGGTGGCACAAGTCACTCAAGTCATCATACGTCGCCGTGGTCGAAGGGAAAATCCCATGCTCAACCATCTCGTCGCCATCGCCGTGGATGAAGGCTGAAGATGGCACATCATCACTCTTCTCCATGACCGAAGGGAAAATCCCATGCTCGATCATCTCGTCGCTGTCTTCGTGGATGAAGGCCGAAGATGGATCATCATCACTCTTCTCCATGATAGAAGGGAAAATCCCATGCTCGATCATCTCGTTGCCGTCGCCGTGGATGAAGGCCAAAGATGGCACACCATCACTCTTGCCTCTAAAGATGGAAATAGCATCCTTGCTCGCCACCTTGTCGCTCGCCTCCAAAGCTTGGTCCTTGAGGGTCTCCGTAGTCGTACTTGTCGCCGCGCCGTCTTGAAAAAGAGTCAAAGTAGACTCGGCATCATCAATGCCACAAAAAGGAATGGCGGTGGAGTCGAACTTGGGAGCATCGTCTTGGAGCTCATCGGGCTTGGACATCTTGGTGGTACTATCCTCATGCTCGTTATCATGGAGCTTGGTCGTCGTGAAGTGTGCTTGGGTTGGAGAAGCCTTGACCTTCATGAGTTCTTGTTCCGCCTTGAGAGCACCAATGTAGTTGTCGTCGAGGGACTTGTAGTTCTCGAGGAAGTTAGTCTTCGAGATGTCGTTGTGCAATCCCATCATGAAGTGGAACTTCATCGAAATGGGGTCATCCACGCCGGCTCGTCGCAAGGCAATCTTCATCTCCTTGAAGTACGCGTCAATGGACTTGGATCCTTGGGTGGTGTTGTCCAATTGCCGTAGAAGTTGTCCCATGTAGGTTGGAGGCATGAACTGTCGCCACAAAGTTCTCTTTGTCTTGGGCCAACTCATGTCGTAGCTCTCCGAAGGTGTGTGAAGCCACCATGTTGATGTGTAGTCGTGGAAGTTTCTTGTTGCGAACTTCACTTGATCTTCGGGAGGAACTTGATGTAGCTTGAGGTAGTCGTCCATTAGGCGCTCCCATTCAAGATACTCCTCGGGTTCTTGAGTTTCATAGAAAGGAATCATGTGGTCGGTGTCGAGGTCGTAGTAGCTCGTGGAAGTCGTGGACTTGAGCTTGGGGAGCTTCTCTTGAGCATAGTCTTGGGGTGCTTGTTGGTGAAGATGTCGTATGTCCGTAGGCGAAGATGCCTTGAAGTTGCTTAGCGAAGATGCCAAGGGAGATGGTGAAGTCGTTGAGTGGTAGTGGGTGTTGAGCTCTTGACCTTCACGTTCTTGGTGGTGATGGTGTCTATGCCGATGTGATCTTGCCGGAGATGGTAGCTCGGAAGGATGTGCTCTTGAGCGTCTTCTCGAAGATGAGTAATATCTCTTATAGGACTTGATGAGGGCTTTGATTTCCTCCATTTGAGCTTGCATCTTGGCGTTCAAGTTGTTGTTCGTGGCATCGAACTCGTCATTGTTGTAGATCTAAGGTGAAACCCTTGCCTATCCATCACAAGACTCGAGTAGAGGTGAGTAAGAAATGAGATAAACAATACCAAGTTACCTTTTCCCAAAGTTGAGGATGTATCCCGTTTTACTCAATGTGAAATGAAAGAATAGTGGAATTGGTACCGGACTTGTTCACTCACACCTATCAAGTAAAGCTTATGGTGGAGCTCCATGAAGATAGTGGCACAAAAATTTGATGCAAAATGTTAGCAAGAATCAATAATGTTGAAAGAGATTCACAAATTCGCAAGTGCAACAAGTAGACCAATAGCAAAGAATGGCACATGGAAACGCACACATGGATAGATAAATGGGGTCGTGCAACCAAGGAATGAGCACAAAATGTGGAATCCACGGAAAACGCTCGTGTTGCACAACTCTAGAGAGATGCTAGAACGATTGCTCAATAGGCGGATACGACACTTGTGCACAACCTATAAGATGCAAAATGTATCAACTTTCTATCCCAAGTATGCTATATATGTATGGTTCCCGTTGTTTCTCAAGATGATCCAAGATGATCGGATATGACAATCTTATGTGCAATGTGGTATGATGCTTTGGCTCTTGCTTACAAGCTTCTTTGCTCCTTCTCTTTTGCTTAAAATCTTATTCTCTTTTTTTTTCTTTGGCCACTTTGCGAACTGCACAAACCAAGATAGTAATTGTGTATATGCGGGAACAATCTTGTGACACAAGAGATGATATGTTGATACCAAGATAAGGATACCAAGATTATATGGTATTTATGCAATGGAAGGTATGGATCACTAATGTGCACAAGTAACATTGCCGGCAATACTGAAATGGCAAGTCTTGATAGGCAAGTGACACAAAATGGGCTAGGGGTTAAACAATGCAATGGCAAGGAGAATGTACAATGATGTTGTCAAGGTTACCGCCCTTGCTTATGGTAGGAGTGTCAAAATGATGAAGTGGTCAATGTCGATAACGACCTCATGGCGATGCCGAGTGGCGGTGTTCTCGATGTAGAACCATTCCTAATTAGCCGAAACACCTTAGGAAATGGAAAAACCGCAAACTCAAAATCTCAAATGTCAAATGTCAAATGGTGGTAGCGGAATGTGATGGTGGTTCCGGAGTTGACAATGCGGAAGTGGTGGTGGTGGTTGATGAAGAAGCAACTGTCCCTAAGTAGCCGAAACACCTTAGGAGACTCAGGTCACCACTCAAGCAACCACAAATGCTATATGGATCAAAATGGGTTAGGTTGCAAAAAGCTATGGTGGTTTTGCGGATGATATGGTGGATGGCCTAGGCAAAGTTGTCAAAATGTCAAAACATTTATGGAGTCAAATGATGTTGGAACATATCTAGATGGATGGTGAATGTCAATAGCTACTCAACGAGTTAAAGAACGTAAAAATCGGACTCCGGATGTGGAAGATATGGCCGAAACAAGAAATCGACTGAAGCAGTTTTTGAACTAGCGGACAGTCCAGTCCAGGGTAGCGGACAGTCCGGTCTTCATCCGGAAACCTTCTGATTTGAGCGGACAGTCCGGTCCAAAAGCGACTTTGGTCCCGATGCGAGCGAACAGTCCGCTACGGGGGTGCGGACAGTCCGGTGCGGGCTGGGAAATGACGAACTCGAAACTTTAGGCGGAAATGGATGATTTTGGGGTCAAAATTGAGGAGATTTTATGGATGGAAGGTGGGAAAACTTGTGGGGAAGCTAGATCCACTCAAAACACAACGAATCTATGGATCAAAATCAACAAAACATCATCAAACCAACAAATCACAAAAAACATTGGGGCTATTTTTGGTGGGGATTTTTGGATTTTAGGACGAAATCAAGCAAAACAAGGCTAGAAAACGGTGGGGGAGACTCCAAATTCGTGATCAACGTGGCTCATGATACCAAGATGTTGTAGGGCGGAGACCCTAAGCGTAGATCTTTCACGAATTGGAGGGGAATCCACGAAGAACGCGAAGAACACGAAGAACAAGAGGGGAAATCACAAGAAGAAAACACTCAAGAACAAGTCCAATCACACATCCACTAGACTCACAATCACACAAGATCCACAAAGGTACAAGAACAACAAAGGAAAACAAGATACATGGTAAAGTTCATCCCAAATCCTATGAAGGAGATGAGGTCTTGATGATCTAGATAGATCCTTCCCACAAGGGGGTCTTGAATCCCAAAGGATATTCTCCAATGGAGGCCTTGAACTCCAACGGAGTCTTCTCCCTCAAGAGGAAACTAATAAGGGGAGGTACATGAGCTAAGCTCTAATGTCTAGTTCTAATCTTAGCTAACCCTAAAAACTAAGAAGAGCACGGAATATATAGTCTAGGGGCGAAAGGGTATGGGCCTTAGTGGTAACACGGGCTTTTTAGCCCAATTCGTAATGAAACAGGGCCTACCGGACAGTCCGGTGGTAAGGACCGGACAGTCCGGTGAGGACAGATGCATTTTCATGTGCTACCGGACTGTCTGTTATGGGGACCAGACTGTCCGATAGTGCAATTTCAGTGCGACCGGACTGTCCGCTGTGGGGACCGGACTGTCCGGTAGTGCAATTTATGCACGCTTCCTTTTCTTCATCTTGACGCTTCCGGTCAGCTCTTGGGTCTTGGGGTCCTTCTCCTTGTCCTCCGGGAAGCTTCCTAGCTACTTGGTGGCGGTTGCCCTCGTACCTAATGATGCACAATGTTCCATGGTGAGGTAGCAACCAAGTCCGATGGATATTCATGTAAATCTCGAAGAGGGGTGGGTTCACCTTAAGTCCGGTAGGTCCACTTGGGGCTTGAGATGCTATGAAGGTGTACAAGGAGATGACCGTAGGATGCTCTGCATCACCTTTCCTCTTCAAGGGAAAACCAACGCATGCTCAAGAGGTAGCACGAGCCACCGTCACCGGCTTGGCGAGCCATCGGAATCGGCATACCGGAGGCAGTAGGGGGCGGAGGCGGTGGAGGAAGGGGGAGGTAAGGCCATTGCGGCACGGGGAGAGGTGGGAGGCGGAGGACGACGACGCGATAAACGGCGACATGATGGGTGGAAACCCTAAATGCGGATTCCCAGCTGGGCCAGGTAGAGAATGGGAGGCGAGGCCCAACAAGCTACTAGGCCCAGACTGGGCCGCCCCAGCAGAAAGGGCCCAAGAAGGTGGAGGAGAAACCCCCGGCGCAGGCGGCCCAGAAGGACTGCATTGGCCCAGCCCATCGCTCAGTGTCCCGAGAAGGGAGGGAAGGGTTTCCCCGAGTACGGCAAGAGCATTGCGGCGCGGCGGCGCCACCGCTCTGATCTCGGCCGGCGAAGCCACCGAAGGACGAAAAGACCGAAACTTGGAGATTAGACCCATAACACCTTGGGATCCCAGTACCGGCGAGGGCGGTGGAACCACCATGGCGGCCAACGGCCCGAGAGGCGCCGACGAACCTCGCCGCCAGGAGACCGCAGCCCGCCCCAGATCAGCCCTTCCGGCCCCCCCCCCCCCCCCCAAGCAGGAACTCGGGCCCCACGACCTCGGCGTCCGGCCCCTTGGCCGGAGCCAGTGCACGGTGGAGAAGGTCATGCAGCGTGGGCACGTGGCCACACCTGCAGAGAAAGGGGAGGCGGGAGGGGGGAGGTCGTCGAGGATGTCGGGGAGGCACGCCGGGCAGAGAGCCAGCGACGGGCTCCGCGAGGCGGTCGCCGAAGCGTCGAGCATGATGCAGGAGTCTAGCCGCCGCCGCCACTACATCGGCGCGATCCTCCTCTGCCGCCAAATCAGCCCACCGCGCGCCGCCATTGATCACCGGAGCGGGGACTCGAAAGGGGTGGCCGGACGCGAGGGAGCCGGTGGGGACAGAGGGGGGCGGCGACCTCAGGTAGAGGCGCGGGGAGGGGGCGGGGAGGGATTCGCCGGCAAGGGCATCGGCGGAATCGCCTCCAAAGTCACCCGAGGGGTCACCCTCTGTCTCCATCTCGTCTCAAAACCAATACAGTAGAGTAACGTGATGTGCAATACACAGGGTTTTTTATATCACAAGATATGTAAATGAATGGCATAAGTTAGCAAGTCACACTAAGCACAAGATATAACAATAGTAGCAATTATTAATTGCAAAAAATAGAGGGGACAAGAGAGAACCGATATGTTCCTGAAGTTCAAGTATCCACCAATACCCTAGTCTCAGATGGAGTGGCAGGTGCTACCATGAAGGCACACCAATAGCACGAAGGCTCACCTTATTCTCCTTGAGATATCACCCTGATTCCCGACCACTATGGCTAGCTTCTTCCTCCACTCCGGAGATGTCAAGCTCAACGACAACTTCACAATCCCCGTGAATGAGTAAGTGGACCTCTTTATAATCCCCACAAAGGGGTCACCGAGGTCAATCCACCAAACCATCTAGGAAGTGGTGGCCTACACGAGTAACAAACTCACGTGCTCCACTCGAACAAATCGACGTGAAGAGCTCAAGCCGATGCAACAAATGCTAAGCATGAACACAAAAATGCTCAAATTCATCTCTCTCCGTAATCTCACCAAATAACTCATGCTATGGAGGGATGGAAGAGAAAAGGAACAAGGGAGGAGGTCAACAAATAACTCCTAGATCCATCAGATAGTTTCCCCACAAATGGATTGGAGCGTTGAGACTAGTGGGGGTGGAGAGAGCTCAAAAGAATGGGAAATTCTCATATCAAAAAGCTCTCTCCCCGCCTCATGTTGGGGAAGAAGATCCCTATGTTTATGGTCAACCCAAACTCGCCCATTGGGCATTTTGTGGCACCGGGACTATCCGGCCACAATTTGCCCGGACAGTCCGCCAAACTGTCTGGTTATGATTTTTTGCTTTTGTTACCAGAGCACATTTACCCAGACAATCCGACTCTATAAAATTAGCATGTAGGCATACAAAGAAAAGGTTGTAACTTTCTCATATGAACTCCATTTTTTATTATCTCGGCTCATTTTGAAGCTAACAACATGCCCAAAGTCCTCTGATAGAGAACCAGCCAAGAACAGCTAGAGAATAGGATTAATACTATGCAAAGGTTTGAGAAATATATGTACGACGTGATTAAACTACTCACCCAGTAGCCCCTCTTGATAGTACATCAAACTTATAATCCGGCCTCCCACCAAGCACCCTAGACCGGTAAAACTAGGGAAGCCTCGGTAGGTTATACCTTGCCTTCGATCATTCCACTTGAGCTTGATGCTGATGTTCACGCTTGGATCAAGTTAAAAACACAATCTTGATCACGTCACTTGCTGAAGACTTTAGGTAACTCCATAAGCCAAGTGGGAAGCATTGCATTGTATACCATATTCACATGTACCAATCATACATGGATGAAGCTTCAGAATTAAGGCATATGTCCATTCATAAATGTCTCTCAAAAGCTTGGTGAAGTCGTCGAATCTCTTCACCAAATAGCATGTAATCCCTCTGGCGGCCTATCTTGAACTTTCGCTTATCAACCTTGAAGACTGTTTTCACTTGATGTCATCTTCACACATGCTACTTGAAATCTTTCTTTCGAGCATGCCCATGAGAATCTCCTAACCCACATAGACGTAGAAAACACATAGTATGGATTGGTTCAAAAACACAATTCACAAGAGCTTACCATACACTAGATCCCGTGCTCTATGTCATTTGCGCTTGTCTGTTGCCCATATAAAATTTGATCTTCCAGCTTTATCTTGTTCAACATTTATCTTTACTCCATGCTATATCTTGATGTCTTGAAAGCCACAATGACCCTTTCATTTCACTTCATTGCTTGAAGACAAGATCACCAATATCTCAATTTTGTCATGACCATATCAAGTTTCTACATGAACATCATATTGGTCATCACTTTCTCTTCTTCATGCTCGATCACAATCTCTTGGGAGGCACAATGAACTCTTCACTTGAATTACTTACTTCACGCTTGATCAGCCACGACTACATATGATCTCATCTTCAAGCCATATATAAAATTCTTATCAATAAATACTCACAGATTCTGGATCCTTCATAGCGCCTAACCTCTCCATTGCAAACAACCAAAATTTATTCCAGTACTTTACTTTTATGTTATTTACGTACTACGCTTGCTACTTTGTTTCACCTCTCATTCGCGTGTTTTCCGATGCCATGCTAATCACTACGGCTGCCAAAACGGTTCATTCACACAAAATCTGTGACAACTTGCGTGCGACAAAAACACTTGTGTTAACACTCCGTCGCTCTTCGTTGGGAACGATACAATTTTAGGATACTTACATGAAGGTGCTACAACTAACCATGTGTGCCTTACAGGACATCAGCTGCCACAACAGCCAAATTGATTGTCATGCAGATTTTCCCGTGGAGTCCCCCTCATTCACGAACGCTACCTTGTCAAAGAAATTTACCTCGCCTCCATCACGATCCACTGCCATGACAGTGAAAGGTGAGCCACCCGTGAAATGGACGAAGACGCCAGGAGTGTTCGTATCAATGCACCCGATGATGACTTGCTCTGGTGTTCTCACCAAGAAACTTGGGCGTGTCAAGTTCCAGGAACTGCAAGTGAAGACCGACATGGCAGAAATTGACAAGGAGCACAACCTTTAGGGAGTGAATGTTGAATAAATCTTGTGCACTTTGTCTAGGTAGTTTTTCCCATTGTTTTCTATCACATGAAATAACAGCAATTCCACATCTTGTGCATGAGCTGCGCATAGTTATAGTCGAGGCACACTGGGCGATCTTATCACGCCTAGACCGTGTCCCTTGCCACGGTGATCACGCCCCGCACTCCTCTGATCGTGGCATGGCAGAATCTGAATAGAGGGACTGGAGCGCTCCCCTGGCCGTTTGCTTGTTGCTACAAATAAGATGAAGTAAAACATTTCCGTGTTTACTAATTAAGTTCTCTCTCGAGTGGTTTGATTAGCTGAGCTTAGTGCTGACGTATCCTACCACCACCTACCACATTCAGAAACAGCAATTAGGCTCTTGAATTAGCATGCTGTTTTGGCAAAGGGTAGCTATACATAGTAGCGGAGCTATCGCTTGCTATAGGCTGAAGGAAACAGCAGACCTAGTTGAAGCTAGCTATAAAGGAACGTGCCGCTAGTACTATACTAGCATAACATTGGCCCGTAGCTTAGCGAAAACAGCTATTGCTAGATAAGATACTCCCTCAGTTCCAAAGTACTTAAAGTTTAGATTGGTCCTAGTCAAGTAACTTTATGTTTGACTAAGTCTATTGAAAAATATACCAACATTTACAGTACTAAATTAACTTCACTAGATTCATCAGAACGTATATCTTCATACCATTTACGAGTGATGTTAGACGTACGTTAATATATTTTCCTATACACGGTCAAACGTAACCTAGAACTTTAAATATTTTAGAACAGACGGAGTACTTAGAACATTACGAATAATTGCAAGGACAGATGGGCAACATCTACTGTAGTGTAGCCTGTATATGGTGCAGATCCAGGTCCTGCTCCTATCATTATCATTACAGGCCCACATACTTTCCTGAAGATTTTCAAAGCCCACAGACCCATTCACTGTAGCCAAGTAAACTAGCTAGGCAGCTGTGGTCTTGTCAAGAAAGGACATGCAGCTGCCTTCATCGTGCAGCTAGATTGTTGTAGAGCTCCAAACCAAACAGCTACTCCCTCCGTTCCAAAATAGATGACTCAACTTCGTATTAAAGTTAGTATAAAGTTAAGTCATCTATTTTAAAACGGAGGGAGTAGAAGCATTGTTGTATTGCTGGGGACAGTTAGGAATGGATGATGGCATCTGATCTCTGAATGCATATGCACTAGCTAGAGGCTAGACTAGCCCAAGTCATCCATGGTGTACTTGCTCTGATCCTCCGTTAGGGACATGCATCGACAGTCTCCATCTGAGCAATATATGTGCACAAGCATAAAATATACATAAACATCTTGTGGCTTGGGTAATAGTCCAATTTGAAAATAACTATGCATGTCCATGATCATGCCAGCCATTCATTTTTATATGTCGATATGTGCATCTCTCCACTAAGTATATTATCCTAGAGACACCGAAAGTGTAGATACAGTTCAGACTTACGGTAGTAGGTGCAATCACTAGCAGAGTGATCACTGATATTGAGTAGCATCTTGGAGGATATCTTTTTGGCGGACGCTGATCAATCGCTTGCTTTATACTCCCTCTGTTTTAAAATAAGTGTCTTAACTTTGTACTAGCTTTAATACAAATTTATACTAAGCTTAAAACATTTATTTTGAGACGGAAGGAGTATTATATATACTTTTTCGAATCGATTCAGCCATGCACTCGTTTGTAGTTTTGAATGGTGGAACTTTTTGTAGGAAGATGAAACACAATTTTATTTAAACCACGTCATTTCTGGTAAGCCATAAAACCCAACATAAAGCTACTGTCACCATAAAAGTATGTGCAGAAAAATACCACGAAATCAATTGCCAAATATATTGTGTGCCTATATGGTGGGTAAAGGTTTGAAGCTACACTTGAATTATGGCCTACAATACATGAGCAAACTTAAACTAAAAAAAGATGTTTAATGTATTCATCATCTTAGCAAAAGACGCATATCTTGCGACCTTATCAATTGCTACGATTTGAAGCACTAGGGTGCATAAACCAAATAAATCTTGCGCAAATCAATGAATAATTATCATCAATTGCTACGGACGTGAATAGATTAGGGTCGTGCTTTGTAGCACAGCAAAAAAAAATAAAGGAGGATAATCTCCGGCCACTACATGAGTGATGCACACATCCGTCTTCATTATATTATTCAATAGATAAAGCATTACAAAATAAATACATGAATCGACCTAAAGTCATCTTCTTGGTTAAAACTATCACCCTGCCTACAAGCTTGATGATGTGTTATGACCTCTTGCCGACATACACCATGAAAACCGGTGACCTCACCAGACTGCCCGCCGGCTAGCCTGGAGCAACAACCGGTGTAGCAGACCCTCGGCGCATGGCATGCGCACGCTCTAGAATCCGTCGCCGCCATGTTCAGGTGTGATCCGAGCATTGATCTTGCATACCCTTTTGCCGTCACTAGACAATGCCTCCCTCCTGCGGGCGCCCATGAAACGGTGTCCAGAGCTGAGTCCGCACTGCACCATGCCGCCCAGACTCGCCATCATCAATACCGTAGATGCCACGCCGCTCCATCTTAGTCACCGCATGAGAAGCATGCGGAGACATGCGTCCAGCCACCAAAGCCAGACACTCGTCCCTCCTGTCGATGTATGGCTCCAAAGACGTACTACTGCAGAAATGCCCTACGGTAGCGGGCGCTAAAAGCTCAGCTGTGGCAGGCGATGCTTTTATCATCTGTAATATGTCATCTGTGTCGGGCATGCCGCCCGCCAATGGTGATCGTTGCACCAGTGGCGGGCAATTTCCGCCACTAGAGCTGAAATTTTATAGTTCACTTCTTCATTTTTTATGCTGACCATAGTGGCATAATCTTCTTTGTTCTCTTCATGTTGCATAGAGCTGGGATTAGACAGTTCTGTATGTTACAGTTAAAAAAGAAAAGATCGGCTCCTGATCAAGCAGAATATTGACTATCTCTTGCGAGGCAACCCGGAACGAGAAGTTGAGTTCGTCAATCTGGTGGACAAAAAACTGCTCTGCCAGCTCACCAATAGCCAATTGAAGGATGGCGGCAACGAGCGTGTGTTTAGGAAGAATTTGGCGAAGGCAAAAGAAATTATGAGAGCATGAGACTCAGCTGGGTTGGGCAAGTTTTTCTTTTTAACCGAAAACCGTAGAACATAGTTCTACGGTATTTATTTATATATATATACATATATATATATATATATATATATATATATGACAAATTTTATCTACAAGCAGTGATAGTTACCTCCTAATTATTTGTGTGCCACGTGTCCTTCTACACCGATGTGCAAACGGGTTAGTGGATGAATAGTGATCCATTAACATTTCACTCTCAGTAGTTAGTTGAACAACACGCTAGTAGCCCGACCGCATGCACCGCATATCACTGCGTGGATAAGTGCTAGCTGCTTTTTTAAACACCGGATAAGGGTTAGTTAGCGTGACTTACGTACTGCACCAACTAATATTAAAAACATCCTCTTGTTCCTCTATGGTATATCTGTTCCATACATATTCTACCCCCGCTGGATAGTCTCAATATACATACTCCATACACTATATATAGTATACTTGTCCAGCTATATTATAGGTACATACTATATACTTCAGAAAAAGTAGAATATATATACTCCATATATACTCTATATACAGTATATTCGTCGAGCTATGTTATACATACTATATACTTCAGAAAAAGTAGAATATATATACTCCATAGTCATATAGATTATGAAAAGTATGATGTATGCCTTACAGTTGTTGGAGGCATGGTGTATAGAGTATGTACGCTCTTAAATTGGAGTATAGAGTATGATGTTTAATTGAGGTTTACAGTATTAAGACAAGGATTGAGTATATCAATGGAATTAAAAAGAGAGCATATGTATACGTAATAGTAGTATTATAGCGTGCATTCCGTGGAATTTCCGAGGCACTCTCACATGCACGCATATAGTATGTATTATTAGAGAAAGGGAGTATGTAGATTAACAAAAGAGACTATATGTAAGAAAAGTAGTATGGAGTATAATAATTAAAAGGTAGTATGTAGTATTATCTCGCGAAAAAAAGTATGCAGTATTATCTCTTGCTACAAGAAATATAGTATGTAGTACTATCTCTTGCTACAACAAATTAAAGATACGGAGCCAACATATACACATTAATGTACTACACAGATAATGTAAGTAGTTCATCCATAATTCCATCGACCTCTACGTGACATCGAATGATCATATACAATTTATTCTGTTGTTTCCCTCCGGTCATGTGCCCATCTTATCATCCCTGAACTTTGTTTAGCAACTCTTAATCTGTGATCGGACGTATACGTTGGTGCAGCCGCCGCCGCCATGCTGGAGCAATCACGTCCCTCTACCATGTGTCTCCACTTCTCACCATCATCAGGTATGTCAGAAGTGCCGGAGCAGTACTGAACAGTACGTGGTGCAAGTGCGGAGCCAACATAGTTGGTGGATGTCGTCGGCGTCGCCACGGCCACAGATCCGATGGCGACGTACTTTGAAATGTTGAAAAGTATCCAACAAAATATAAAAGAATTAGTATTAGCATTTGGTAGCCCGACAACAACAGCAGACGAGTGATGTCCCGGAAAGCAAGAATGCGCCCGGCCACGGATATCAACGCCATGTTGTCGTCGATGATAGGGCCGGTGTATGTACGCATGATGCCGTCTGTCTCACTTCAGGGATAAAACTCGCATGAAGGCCGTGCATGTGTATATATCTTGTCCCCAACCTGGAATTAACAGATAAAAGATGAATTATTCACATTTTCCAAGCATATGGATCACGAAAGACAAAAAATCCGTTGCAGATGGGCCTCTCTTTTTTCTGATTGTGTAGTCCTGATCTGAAGCATGAGCACCGGTCTTGGCATCCATAGGTCACACGTACATATGCTAAATCTAGAGAAATAGAGCAAGATGGAGTAAAGATTACCCCACAAAAAAAAGATGAAGCAAAGATTAACATATGTGTTTTGGGATGGATCACCGTAATAACTCCACATGCTTACCTCCCGTGAAACATGACGCCAGCGGTGGCCGCGAAGCCGACGGATATATTTTAAAGGCTAGCCTCATTTGCTTTGACTCGAGGTAGTTATATACTATGATAAAACTAGCCATATAAATCGGAAGGGTGCGGCTGGATATTTAATCGGGTTGAGAAAATCTAGCTACTTCCAAAACCGTGACCCGTTAATCAGCTTCCACACATGGATGGCATCCGACGGCAGTAAGGGTGGTGGTAACTACCACTAGGTGGTAGTATCTATTTTCCCTATATATATATATATATATATATATATATATATATATATATATATATATATTAAATAAATAAGTCTAATATATGTACAAGCATCTACAAGAAAAGAAAAAGGAGGATCGCGGAGGTCTATGGAATCCCTGTTCTAGCGAAACCTATCATAGTCCAGTAAAATTAACTCAAGAACTGAGCAATCCAGCTGAAAAGTTGAGCTGTAAACTTATTCTTGATTCTGTGTTGGAGAAGAAGTAAGTCATTCTTCAACAATCTTCTCCATGACTGAAACTGAGTGTGGCTGCGATCTGAAGATTTCCCCATTTCTCCGAATCTAAATGTTCCAACAACCCATGATTAGGATTTCCATCGCAATGGGTGTAGGTAGAGCTTGAGCTAAAAGAATGATCTCGTCATGAGGGTTGGGCGAGTTGACGAGAGACCGCCGTGCAATGACGATTTAAGCTTGAACGTGGAGACTCATGGCATCGCCGATGCGTGGGATGAAGTCGTAGCGCCACTTGAGCAGCGCGAACGTAGATGGACCCCACTTGAGCAGCCAGGACCTTTCTCATCAATTCCTCGTTGGCCAGCCTCCTCCTGATTCTGATGAGCTTCTATAGTCTCCACGAGACCATGCACCACGAGATTGCCAGGTACCAGTCCAGATTTTACTGGGCTGACGAGGGCGATAAGCAGAAATATCATATGGTCAGCTGGCCCGATATCTGCAAGCCTCGCGACTAGGGGGGGGGGGGGGGGGTCTGGGGATCATGTCGTCCAAACGCATGAACATCGCGTTGCTGACCAGATGGCTGTGGAGGATCGCCAATGGCGACGGTGGTCTTTGGCTTGACATCATTAGGAACAAATACCTTCGGGGACAACCGCTGACCTTTTGCGAGCGCTCCGGAGGATCCCAGTTCTGGCAGTCCATCATCCAGTTGCTCCCGGTCCTGCGCATTGGCTCCTCCATCTCGATTGGGTCCGGCTCCGCTACGCTATTCTGGTACGATAGATGGGCGGGTGACGCACCCTTTGCTGCCCGCTTCCCAGACCTCTTCTTCATCGCGGTGGAGCCTAGAGTTTCCATCGAGGGTCGCCCTTGCGGATCTAGGGCGCCTCGCATTCCGTTGCCCCTTCAGCCCCCCGGATGTTGCTGCCTGGGAGGACATGCTCGAGTGCATCACCCTCCCCCCCCCCCCCCCCCGAAGCTGACAGTACTTCGGACCGCATATCTTGGCGCCTGGAGCCCTCGGGCCGCTTCTCCACTAAATCCTTATACCAGGCCATCGCCCCGTCGACGGCCCCAGATACTATCACGGTTGTCTAGGCCATCAAACAGCCACTCAAGATCAGGGCAGTGGATTAGAGGCAGGGTACCTTCTAGGGTGGAGGTGCTCAAACGTAATGGTCCTGGGGATGGGATGTGCCCCTTACGCGACACGGTGGAGGACTCGAACCACGTCTTCTTTGCGTGTGTCACAGCCCAATTCCTTTGCTTCCGCGAAGCCGTTGGCGGTCATTGGTGCCATACCAACGTCCCTGACCTCTTCGTGGAGATCCGGTCCGTCCCCCCGTCGGCCCGCCACAATAGGTGGTTGACCATTGCGGTGCTAGTGTGGACTCTCTGGATGGTCCGCAATAAGCTTGTGATTCAGCGTGTTCCTCTTCGACGCTCTACTGAAGTTGTTTTTAAAATGTGTGGTTTCCTGCAGCTCTGGCGGCCGCTTAGCCGTCCCTCCGGCCAAGACGCCATCAACACCATCATCGCCGACCTCCGCTCGATGGTGCTTCGTCTGGCCCCACCGCTTCCGCCGCCTCCCCCTGAGCCTGATTAGCCTGCTATGGTTGCCTCACCCGGTGCTGACAGTTTGCTTTATATATAAAGCGGGGCGAAGGCCTTTTTTTGTATCAGGGTGGAGGTTTCGCCGGCGGCACAGGCGCTGGTGGTGGTGTGGGGGTGGGGTAAAAAAGGGAGAGCCGTTGCCATCGCCTTTGGTTTTCACAAGCATGCTAAATTTTGTATTGTTGGTTCGAAACTTGGGTAAATTAATTTCTATGGAGCGCCGTCGGCATGCATGCACCAACCAGCTGCACGTTTGGTAAACTTCAATAATTGCGTGACCACCGTCGTCAGACAAACCCCATGCTAAGTCGTCGTCGCATTCGCCTACCTAAGGAGCCTATGTGCAGTACAGCCTCTGATCTAGCTGCTCACTCACATCTCCTACTCCTCCCTCGCCCCTCTATATATACCAGTCACGGCGCACAGCACAGCAGCGCTATACATTTGCCCGATCAGTCTCTCCATCGCAGTCGCAGGCCGCCAAGTGCAAGAAATGGAGAGCGCAAGGGCGCCGGCCGGCGACGTGAACCTGGACTTGCGGCTCGTTCACCCAATGGCGGCGGCGGCATGGCGCCCGCACCCGCAGACGCCGGTGGCAGCCGACCGGACCTTCTCGTGCACCTACTGCCGGCGCAAGTTCTACAGCTCGCAGGCGCTGGGCGGCCACCAGAACGCGCACAAGCTCGAGCGCAGCCTCGCCAAGCGCAGCCGCGAGCTCTCCGCCGCCAGCCAGGTCGCGATCGCCTCCTCCAGCGCCGCGTCTTCCCCGCCGCCCTCCGACTTGATCAGCTGGTACACGCCGGGAGGCGGAGATAGTGGCCAAGCTCCAGGGTCGGCCGCCGCAGCCGCGGCCGTCGTCAGCTGGATCGCCGATGGCGGCCGCCGCCGGTACGTTCATCGCGTGCACGCGGCCGGCAACGGGGAAGACGACATCGATCTGTCGCTCAAGCTGTAAGACGCACGCACGCACGCCCGCACGCACGCGTATGGAGTGGACTAGAATGCATCTAGTAGCTTGTCCGTCCGTACGCTATAGTTCTACTTCTACTACGTACGTACGTCAGTTGTTTCTGTGCATGTATGGCACGACGTTATTTGTTGTTTAAATTCTTTTATTCAAGTCCAGTTTGTTGGCCGGGTTGATTATACAATAAACCAGTACTCCTACGTACGTACATATAGAATTAGCCATAATATCATATAGTAACCAAATCAGCTAGCTTACGATGCTTTTACGTCGTTTCCTCGTGGAAGGCATTGCTCGGATTTGCTCGGACATGTTCTTCAAGATGAAAACCTAGAATTTAATCTTTGGTGGTTGGATCCAATAACGGAGACGCTTGAGCGCCATTTTCTTTATGAAGGCATTATTATTGAAGAACGTCGTTGTCCTTGTGGTGTCAAGAGATGATTGGTGCGTATATGGTTTATATTAGTTTGTCAATCGATGTTGATCGCTTCAAGGTTTTTTTTATTTATACTCGCTTGGCATAGCTTTGGTCTTGTATGACTTTGCTATTTGCCGGTGTTTTTATATACATGTGTTGGAATTGGCTGTGTACATTCTAGATGTGCAGAGACCGAGTGTGCGTTTTTTATGTCTGTATCATCTTTATGCTTCATTTCGAGTTAATAAAATCTACCCTTTCTCAAAAAAAATTAACCAAATCAGCTAGCTGATGCAGTTACGCAGTTCATACTTGCTTCAGTTGAAATTTTATCAGACACGCTAGTATTGCATGCTACTCCCTCCTTTCAGAAATTTCTGACTTGTGAGATTGTTGATGTGATTTGTAAGATGAGCGATGGTGCTGCCATACCAGATCTATCTGTCCAGAACACATAGGGCAAGTCCTGCGGCAGCTAGGATCGATGTACGTAATACCACTTCACATTCGATCACAGCCACTGAATTTACTGTCATGCTTAAATCGGACATCAAGCATTGGATGAGTAGTACTCCCTCGTTTCCTGTTTCGGAACTACTCTGTGCCCTGACACTTCATGCCTGATTTTCAGACGATACTGGATCCATTGGCTATGCGAGACTTGCTCATAACCAAGCTTGGCCGGATGCATAGCATCGTCTCAAAATCGGGCATGAAGTGTCGTCCGTATAGCAAGGCTCTTTTGGTTTATATATAGGGTTCATCTTAAAAAACAATCTTAATTCTACAACCTGTCATCATATGTTTAGATTTTGAGATGCATTAAATTACCGAATGCGAAGATCAAGAAAAACTCACCCATGTATGTAGAAATTTTTAGTCATTTAGTGGTCATGCATGTATGCACTGTGAAACATAACTTTTTGAGAAAGATGAGTGCACTCCCAGGTGCATAGGGCATCTAATAATACCCATAGTGGTAGTAGCAGTAATGATAACATTATAAATATTTAGGCAAAATAGATGATGTGGCAAGTAATTAATAAGGAAAGAGAGGCATGTGGTAGCATACTTCCTGCTTTTCGGTTTATAGGGCTCATCTCAAAAAATTTGTTTTTCCCGTTTTATAAGTCTCAATTCTACTACTTGTCATCACATGTTTAGATTTTAAGGTGTATTAAATCACTGCATGCAAGGATGAAAAAAAAATTCAACAATGCATGTAGAAATTCTTGGTCATTTAGTGAGCATGCATTCATGTGGTGTAATTAATGCATCGGTATACATAATTCTTTAAAAAAGATGAGAGTACTAATTAAATATTTTTGCAAATTATGAAATAAATTCCACCGTTCATTATCTATCTTGGTTAAAGAGATTTTTAAATTAAGCCCTATAAACCAAAAAGGATGGAGTAGTATGTTACTCACACTAGTATGAGTAACATACGTTACTCTTCACTGTAGAGATAATAACATTTACTATGGGCAGTAGATTGGGCTAGACGAAAAACAGCATTGATCTCCCCCACTAATAAATGAATTCTCATGTGCCAGTGCATGAAGGTTTTCTTGTTCATTAATTGGACCATGCATGTGTATAGTATCCTGGAAACCGAACGAACACCTCCACCAGTGCATGAGGCAGTAGTTTCACGTGCATGATTAAAAATTAAGGCTGTACTAGCTTCTTCTTCTATTGTCCCGTCGTCTATGTTTTTCATTTATTTATTGGGCTTGTTGAGTTATGCTTTTAGCAGAATCTTTTCGTACCTTGTATTGCGCTACCTTGTGTGCGGCGGTGTTGCGTGTGTGTTTGGTGTAAACTCTTGTTGGACCTTGTTGCTTCATTGATTGCTTTATATAAAATGGGGCGAAAGACTTTTTCAGTAAGGCAGTACTGATCACATGAATTAAGAGGGTTTTGTTGGATTTTGATCGGCTATTTTTCACAAGTGAAATTATTGCTTAGAGCAAACGACATGCAATCTCTAGAGATGCATCGTGACTTATTCTTGGATTATATATTTTTTGTTAGGTGCCTATGCACCGTCCTACTTTAGTAAACTATGAAATTTATTTCACCATTTATCACCTATCTTGATCAAAGAGATTTTCAAATTGAGCCAATACAACCACTTCTAATGCACGGATGTTTAGATGAGGTGCTAAGTGCATTAAATAACTTAGCAGGTGGGAAACAGAAACGCGTCCGCCCCAGAGTCGCTCCCGCGGGCGACTCCGGGCGGCTTCCCTAGCGCCGCCGCCCCAGCCCCTCGCCTCGGCCTCTCCTCCCTCGCCGCCGCCAGCGACGTCACCGGCCAAAGGCCGCGTGGCGCAGGCGACGGCGGGGCGTCTCCTCCCGCGCGCAGGTGGCCGGCGTCGCGGGGCACCCCCTCCTGCCCGTCGGCGTCGGGCGGCGGCTCTCCTCTGCTCCGGCTCCCCTCCCCCTCTTCGGCGTCGTGGTGGCCCGCAGGAGTGCCCCCTCTCCTCCCTCCCCCTCCAGCGCAGCTTGTGGGGATCCGAGGAGGCGGGTTGCTCTGGCGGCGGATCTAGGTGGCTCTACCCAGATCTGGTTGGTGTTGGTGGTTGGTGGCGGCGGGGACGGCCGGCGGCCCTGCTAAGGTGGTGGTGGTGGTGCTGGCGGCTGTGCTTCTCCGGTGGGGTGGTGGAGCTTCCGGTGGTGTTGGCCAGGGCGTGGATGCGGGGATGTGGGTTGCCACGGCGTGGTGGTGGCTCATGGCGGTGGTCTGGATCGTGTCACAGCGGCGGCTGGTCATCTCCGAGAGCGGCGTCGGCCGTCGGTGAGCGGCCTTTTTCGACCTTCGATCCCTCCCCTCGTCGTCCGGGCTCTACCCTCGTCATAGGGCTGGACCGCTCCTAGTTGCGGTCCATTGCTCGTCTCGCGCCCGTGGATGCGAGACAGAGCTCGTCTCGCGCCCGGCAGCAGGACCGTGCTTGTCTCGCGCCCGGCAGCAGGACCGACCTCGTCTCGCGCCTGGCAGCAGGACTGAGCTTGTCTTGCACCCGGTGCAGCAGGACGGGTGATGGAGGCCTTTTTTGGGCCGGCCCTTTGGGTCTCGGCGCCGGGGGCCATCCAGGGGTGTGTAAAGGAGCGACCTTTTCACTCGTCTCTTTGGTTGGGGTAGCGACGGGTCTCGGGTGCAGTGGTGTCAAGGTCTTGGATGCCGGGGCGGCAGCCCTGGTGGTAGTAGCACGGTGCTCATGGGCAGAGCCCGTGACTTGGTGCTCCCCGGTGACCATGGCCGTGTGGGCGGCATGGTGGCAGGGGTGTGTCGTTCGGTGGCGGTGAGTGTTTGCTGGGTGAAAACCTGTTCTATCCTCGGACGGACCGGCGGCGGCGTAGCGCGTTACCTTCTTGAAGGTGCCGTCGCGGCTCTCACCGGTCATCGTGTTGCTCCAAAGGAAACTCTGACCCTCGGGTTAGGCGGTGGCGGCGCGCTAGCGTCGTAACCTTCTTGGAGGCGCCGCCTTGGAGCCCTCGGTTCGTCATATGCGGCTTCATCTCTTCGCGGTGGCGTGTTCCCGGTGGAGGTCCCTGATTGCTCTTGTAGTGTTGGGGTGGTGTTTCTGCGTACAGCGCCTATGTATCCCGCCTTGGGTGTGTGCGTGTGTTGTCGTGGGGTGTGCTTGTACTTGGGTTGTGGTTGATCTGTGATTTATATATAAAGCGGGGCGAAAGCCTTTTTCGATAAATAACTTAGCAACTCAACTCTCCAATGCATAGGTGTTTAACTTGTTGTTGCTAAGCTTATTTTATTTAATGATTTAGCATACTCCCTCCTTTCCGGTTTAGGCTACTCATAGTGGGGAGTATCATATGCTAGTAACATGCGTATGATACTAGTGTATGATACTACCTCCATAGTGCATAGTATCATAAACTAGTATCATACATGATCATATTTATTGCCATGCATGACACAAAGTAGCATAGCATTTAACATGATACGGTATCTACCTAGGTTACTCTAACACTCTCCTCTCTCTTCTTTAATTATGTGCCACATAAGCATGTTTGCTAGTCCCAAGTGCATGTTACCACTTATGTTACCCCCACTATGGCCAGCCTTATAAGGCTCAATTCAAAAATTTCACCAACCAAGGTAGATGGTGGGTGGTGGAATACCTTTTGGACTTTGCAAAAGCACCCAATTAATGCTTTTGTTTTCCTCAAAAAAGTATGTTTACCAATGCATTATTTGCAATGCATGCATGCATAAATTACATGCATTGGTTAATTTTCTCTTAATGCTTGCATGCAATGATTTAATGCACCTTGAAATCTGAATATGTGATGGGAAACAATTAAATTGAGCCTTATAAAATGGAAAAACTAAAATTTTGAGATAAACCCTATAAACCGAAAAGGAGGGAGTATAAACTCTTTCATGCATTGGTCCGCTTCTTCCATTTAAGTGGTTTAACTAGGTTCGCGGACTTGGCATTGATTCTTCCTGAGACCATCAAAATGATCTCTCTTCTTCTTAATAATTGTGCCATAACATTCTTTTGCTTATGTGGCATATGCTTAGCAATTGTAAGCCGTGAAAAATTGGGAAGGACCTACTGAACCGGATAGGAGGGAGTAGCAGTAGTAGTTTCGCATTCGATGTCGTGTGCTGATTTTCCTGTGGGCATTTGCAGTTCAATTACTACTACCTAAGAGCAAGTACAATAGAGCTGAGTCAGCTAGCTATAAGAAATAAACTAGTATATTCTTGCTTAGTTGGAGGAAAGAGAAGAAGAGAGAGAAGGGAAGCGGACTCTTGGTGAAGAGCCAGCTCTAGCACGTGCTCCTAAACACTTTGTGAGAGTGAAAGGCACGTGCTCCTAAAAAAGTAGTACACTCTTCTAATCAACTATTATACATATTGGCTATAAGATGCGCTATAAATGACATGGCAATGGCTTATAGCCAGCAGTTGGCTATACTATTAACCATGCTCTAACTAGGTCGACACTTCTTGGTCATGTAGCTTTCAGTTGCAGATCCTACGTCCATGCGTCATAGCGGACACTAGCTAATGCTTACCCCTAGTTCCTATGGAGTTGGCTATAGACGACTTTCTTTTTGTAAAACTTACTGCTGGCATGTACCTTTTTCTTTGTCAGATACTACTTTTTGTGCTAATCACGCTACATCCAAAAGCCGAGCCTGCAATTAATGGATCCAATGATCTGGAGAAGCTAACGCCACCATTCCTCCGTTTGTATATAAAAAGAGAGAGAGAGATTCATCCAAAGAGAATGCCCGAGCCTATTTCTGATCTAGTGCTCATTTTTCAAAGCTAACCACTGTTCCCTCTCTGATCTTGTGGATGGTTGAGGTGGTATTTGGTTCCAAGGGACTAGACTTTTTTGTTAGGCCAGAGACTAAAAAAAAGACCCTTCAGTAGATTTTTTTTTCTAGTCCCTGTAGAAAAAAGCCCAACCTGTTTGATTACATAGGGACTAAAAGGGACTTTTTCTAGTCTAGTCCCTGTAACCAAACACCCCCTGAAACAATCCTCTGTCCTGCGGCCAACAAAACACACTGGTGTGACGCCCCCGATTCAATCGTACACTAAACATGCACGCAAACGTGTACGATCAAAATCAGGGACTCACGGGAAGATATCACAACACAACTCTAAAACATAAATAAGTCATACAAGCATCATAATACAAGCCAGGGGCCTCGAGGGCTCGAATACAAGTGCTCGATCATAGACGAGTCAGCGAAAGCAACAATATCTGAGTACAGACATAAGTAAACAAGTTGCCATAAGATGGCTAGCACAAACTAGGATACAGCGAAAGCAACAATATCTGTAGTAGTCGTCGTCGACGGTGGCGTCTGGCTCCTGGGCTCCAAAGTCTGATTGCGGCATCCGAGAAGAAGAGGAAAGCGGGGGAAAAGAGGGAGCAAAGCAACCGTGAGTACTCATCCAAAGTACTCGCAAGCAAGGAGCTACACTACATATGCATGGGTATATGTGTAAGGAGGCTATATCAGTGCACTGAACTGCAGAATGCCAAAATAAGAGGAGGATAGCTAGTCCTATCAAAGACTACGCTTCTGGCAGCCTCCGTCTTGCAGCATGTAGAAGAGAGTAGATTGAAGTCCTCCAAGTAGTATCGCATAGCATAATCCTACCCGGCGATCCTCTCCTCATCACCCTGTTAGAGAGCGATCACCGGGTTGTATCTGGCACTTGGAAGGGTGTGTTTTATTAAGTATCCGGTTCTAGTTGTCATAAGGTCAAGGTACAACTCCAAGTCGTCCTATTACCGAAGATCACGGCTATTCGAATAGATTAACTTCCCTGCAGGGGTGCACCACATAACCCAACATGCTCGATCCCATTTGGCCGGACACACTTTCCTGGGTCATGCCCGGCCTCGGAAGATCAACACGTCGCAGCCCCACCTAGGCCTAACAGAGAGGTCAGCACGCCGGTCTAACTCCTATGGCGCAGGGGTCTGGGCCCATCGCCCATTGCACACCTGCATGTTGCGTGGGCGGCCGAAAGCAGAACTAGCCCCCTTAATACAAGAGCGGGCTTACGTTCCAATCCGGCACGCGCCGCTCAGTCGCTGACGTCTAGAAGGCTTCGGCTGATACCACGACGTCGAGTGCCCATATCTTTCCCACGTAGTTGGTTAGTGCGTATAGGCCAGTGGCCAGACTCAGATCAAATACCAAGATCTCGTTAAGCATGTTATTATGAAGCAACCGCGAACGCCGACCAGGGCCAGGCCCACCTGTCTCCCAGGTGGTCTCAACCCGCCATGTCGCTCCGCCACAAAGATCCACACATAGGGCCGTCGGGACAAAGGTCCTTTCAGCCCCCAATCCGTGAATCACTCGCGGGTACTCCTCGAGCCGACCCGACTTTAGTCACCATCTGTAGTATGTATATATGTATAGTATATACCCGTGATCACCTCCCGAGTGATCACGGCCCAATAGTATAGCAAGGCAGACTGACAAGAATGTAGAGCCAATGATGATAAACTAGCATCCTATACTAAGCATTTAGGATTGCGGGTAAGGTATCAATGACTGTAGCAACAATGACAGGCTATGCATCAGAATAGGATTAACAGAAAGCAGTAACATGCTACACTACTCTAATGCAAGCAGTATAGAGGAGAATAGGCGATATCTGGTGATCAAGGGGGGGCTTGCCTGGTTGCTTTGGCAAGAGAGAGGGGTCGTCAACTCCGTAGTCGAACGGGGCGGCAGCAGCGTCGGTCTCGTAGTCTACCGGAGAGAAGAGGGGGAAGAAACAATGAATACAATGCAAACAGATGCATAATGATGCATGACATAACAAGTAACGGTGCCAGGTGTGCCCTAACACAGTAGGAGGTGATACCGATGAAGGGGGGAAACATCCGGGAAAGTATTCCCGGTGTTTCGCGTTTTCGGACAGATGAACCGGAGGGGCAAAGTTGCGTGTTCGGTATGCTAGGGGTGTGTGGCGGATGAACAGGCTACGTATCCGGATTTGTCTCGTCGTTTTGAGCAACTTTCATGTAGAAAGTATTTTCATCCGAGTTACGGATTAAAAGATATGATTTTCCAAAGATTTAAATCATTTTCTGATTTTAATTGTTTATTTACTTCTATCGTTATCCAAAACAGTGAATGATGACGCAGGCATGACATCAGAGTGATGTCAGCAGGTCAACTGGTCGGTTGACAAGTCAAACAGACAGGTGGGTCCAGTGGGACCCACATGTCATTGTCAGGGGCATTAATAGAGGGTTTAAACTAACAAAATGGGTTAATTAGCAGGTGGGGCCCGGTAGTCAGTGAGAGGTTAGTGTTTAATTAACTAATTTAATTAATTAGCAAATTATCTATTTATTTTTATTTGTTATTAAGGTAGGGCCCATAGGTCAATGAGACAGGGGCGGCCCAGTCAGCAGTTGACTCAGTCAACTGAACAGGGGGACCTGGGCCCACCAGTCAGTGGCACGGGACGGTGCCACGTGGGTGCCAGCTCGGCATCGGCCGGAGACGTGCCGGAGCTAACTCCGGCGACCATTCCGACGGTCGAGCGAACGGGAGAGCGGCGGAATTCGTCCACAGGTGGTCGTTTCACGCGCGAGAGGGCGCGTTCGAACGAGCGGAGCTAGCCGCGTCGAACCGTGGTGGTTATGTGGCCGGAGGTGGCCGGAAACGAGGCCGACGACGAGCTACGGCGGCGGCGCGTATGGGACCTCGACGAAAACGGCGCTACGGAGCTCGGCGGAGCGCATGCGCGTGTTCGTTGTGCTCCTGGGGGCTCCAGGAGCACGGTGCTGTGCTCAGGCGAGCATGACAGCGGCTATGGCGACGGCCATGAGCTCATCGGCGGCGAGGTGTTCGGGCGCGACAAAAGCCGCGGCTGCAGCTACGGGGAAAGGCCGGAGAGAGGGGGAGGCGATGCGGCTGCTCACCATGAGCCTGTAGGTGTGCGTTAGCGGGCTCGGGGAGGACCAACGGCGGCGAATCGGCGCTGGAGACGAAGACGGTCGCAGGAGGAAGAAGGGGTCGTCGGGCTCGCGGTGGTGGCTCCCTTCTTGCTCCAGTTGGTGCAGAGGGTGTAGCCGAGGACGACGCGTCTCGTGAACGTGCTGGCGAGGCGCGGGGTGGCCGGTGGCCGCGGCTACGGCACATCCATGGCGACGGAGGCGTCGGTTGAGGAGGGGAGGGGATCTGGAGAGCGAGGGAGAGAGCGACGAGGGGGAGAGGGGGCAAGTGGGCGAGTGGGGAGGGAGCCCGAGGCGTCGAGGCTGCCCTTATCCTCCCCGCGGCGCCTGTAGCGGCATGGCCGGCGAGGTGGTTCGGCGGCGACGTGCGCGCGCGGTCGCTCGCACAGTGGAGGGGAAGGCGACCTGGTGGGGGGGTGTGGGCCACATGGCCTGTTGGGCTGCCAGGTGGGCTGAGGCCCATGGGGGGGGCGCGGTGGCCAGCTGGGCCAGTCGACCCAGTTGAGGGGGGGGGCCTTTTTTTTCTATTTTGTTTTGTTTTTACTTTTTATTTACTTTACCTTTTCTGTTTTAGTTTTATTTCCTATTATTTGAGTTTTAGTAAAATATACACTTAGTATCTAAATTAGTATTTCAACCTAGTCCATAGTCACAAGAAGTCTAGTCCTCAAATAAATTAGTTTGACATTTTATTTATTACAAAAGGTACTTAAAAAAATTGTTTTTGATGTTGTTTTATTCATCTTATAGTATTTAAACATTTTATAAAGGTGTGGCTTCTCCACCATAATTACCTATACAATATTTGGTTCACTCTGAACATTTTAGTTTTAAAATTTGAAAACTTTTATTTATTTATTTTGATTGATTTTGAATTTGATTTCGAATCAGTTTCGATCTAATGCGAGGTTAGCAACAGTAACGGAGGTGACATGGCATCGTTAACGCGGGATTACTGTAGCCTAATTATCCGGACGTCACAATTCTCCTCCACTACAAGAAATCTCGTCCCAAGATTTAAGAGGGGTGTAAGGGGGAAAGTTTTGGTTACGAAATTCTAGCGAGTGTTCCCAGTCTTGGTTGCTCTTCTCAAAGAGGTCGATCCATTATGTTGATGTCTTCGTTTCTCTGCTTCAAGTCACCATGACCAAGTTGTCATCCTTTCTTCGGGATCTCCATCGTCCTACGAACGCGACCAAGGGAAAAAAACTTCGGAAGAACGCATCTCCACAAAGCTGGGCATCTGACGGTGAACTCAATGGGGAATACACAAGGTACCCCACGAGTTGTATTTCAGTGAATTCGTTGAGTGCAATATACGCTGGTACCAAAGTTTCAAATGGGTAGGCAATCATTCGATGACTAGACAAAAGCTGGAATGGGGGTTTGAACAACGAGAATAACATGGTGTTTGATCCCAGGATGAATAATGGTATAGCATTTAGCTCATGAATCACACACGAAGCCAGGTGCAAAGGATACATTAGAATCCGGGTTGTCAAGAAGAGTCAGGTTTCGATCCAGTGGATCTGTGGGTTATGGGCCCACCATGTGGCTTGAAAGTAGGAAAGATGGTGACATCTTGCACAGCCACGACAGGGAGGCATGTCAGTGGATAGCTTGTCAGCTATGTCGGCAACAATGTCGGTACCAAGGACGAGGAACAAAGAGAAACCATTTTCCTGCTCGCTGAACGAGGCGAACCAATTGGCAAAGTTCTCACCCATCGGTGGTTACCGGAATGTCATCAACAATAGTAACAGGGTCTTACAGACAGAGTGGTACAACAAGGTGCTTACCTAAGCAGAGAATTATCTCTGCTCAGTTAAGTCAGATTACAGGAAAGGTTAAGCAAAAGAATGGAAAGGAAAACGTGATTATCAGATTAAATAGACCAATGGAAAGAAAAATTGTGATTACACACAATTATTAGGAGTATATCCTTCTCATGGGCAAGCAGAACATGGCATACAGGGTAGGAGAGCAAGTACCCAACCATTCAGATAAAGAGGCAAGGATTCATCAAGATGTTACCCATACAATGGTGTTTGGATAACTGACCAAGAAACATTTAGCATCGCGCCTCCAATGTTCTTGTTGATGAGCGGGGTATCATATCATGCTTCAAGGTAGCAATGATATGGTGTTTCAATCAAGGGTCTGACTTTGGATACACAAATGATCCATTAGGAGCAACTTATAAAATAAGTTTTACAGTTTCCTCCAGGAAGAATGGTTATCCTTGCAAAAGAAATTATAATGATAGGTCCTCCAGCTGGGGGGGTGCTAGGCATGACATCATATTACCGGGTCATCAAAGGACCAACATCATAACTCCTGGAAAGTTGTCCCAACCATCATATCTGACCGAGATTCAGATCCGGTTGGTGTCATGATACCTCAGACTCGGGATGTCCGAGAAGAAAAGGTGCAACACAAATTCGATGAAATGACATTGCAAGATTCTCGAGAAATGAACTATGGGAGCGGGTTCCTGAAACAATAGTTCATCATTACACCAAGGAGGGGATGAGGAGGTGGCTGATGGACTCAGCAAAAATTCATTGAGATTTCCAAAAAGATGGGTTCCCACAATTATGCGGACAAGGAGATAACATTTGTCAGATCTGATGATATAATGATGTATGCTCGAGGGAAACATACACAATTAAACATTGGTTGAAAGGTGCACCCGAAATATGGGCTTAGGTAGCATGATCAATGTTAGAATGGCGATTCAATAACCAAAAGACTTAGAATGGAGTTATTGACCATTCACTTCAAAGCAATAGGGTTCCTAGGAATTTTGAATTCACACATCATAGTTCAATTTTCGGTATTCCGGTTAGAAACAACACGGGGACCAAGAAAGAAAGTGATGGAGAGAAGTATCACTATTTCAAGAATTCTTAAGAGGTAGAGCAATCCTCACAACATTCTTGATAGAAAAGACAGTAATACTTCAAGGCAGAACACAACATTAGCAGGAGAGCAGGTTGTATTCATAATGTGGACAAGCTCGCGATGAAAGGAAGTCAAGGGTGTTGTCGATGATAATAAAATCATCGAGGGCAAGGAGGGTATTTCTCATCATGAACACAGTTAACATCTCGAAAGAAGTCAAAGTGTTGAAGGTGATCCGACACAATTGTCGAGACATTTCATGAAGGTGTAATTGATCGGCGATGACAATAAGTCAAAGGAATGATGAAGCGAAAGGTTATTGAAACCACTAGTACAATACAAACTTGAAATCAAAGATTGTTGTTCAAGGCGAAATGATATGCTGAGGACGATCGCCGTAAGCTTAGCTATCGTCGAAAGTTGTGCTCCGGGAATAAGGACCAGGTAGCACGGTTAAAATTTAGCATGATAACGATATAGCCGATCAGGCTAGGAATGACTTGATGGAGTACTAAAATTCTCAACAACAAAGTACTGGGAGTACTGAATCTCAGTGTTGATTCGATTCACAACCCGGTGTTTTCGGTTGACGACAACCTAGAACCCATGGAGTGACTATGCCGGGGAAAGGTAGTACTTCATCAGAAATTCATAAGATGAAGTGCAATGGGTTGATATCCTTGAGATACCAGGGGGTAATACTCGAAGGTAGAGTAGAATAGAAGCTTGACAGGTGAAATGATGTGCAGAAGACAAGTAATTTAACTTGTCCGAGAAACAGGATCAAAGAAGAACAAGATGGCCGGAACCACGATTGCAAAAGATCAAATCCCAGATATAAGATGAACTTATACCAAGGGGATAATTAATTTAAGAGAAGCTTCCATGATAAGATCTACATCGTGTCCATGGGCATGAACACAAAGTTCAAGGTCGACTCCCACTTCTTCAATGCCTAACCTATCATTTACTTCTTGTTTTTCGAAGAAGTTATAGAGCAGAAAATTATCTGGTAAAAACACTAGAATTGTATGACTCGTGAAAACTTTCGGGTTCACACGGTTTAGAGAAGGCATATGTTCAACCCATAAGGGCTTCTTAGAAAAATATACCACAAGCTTCGGAGTAGATAATACAAGCTCGAAACTAGAGTATGGTTATCAAAGTAGAGGATACAAATTACCAAAGGCATTATATACCCATGGAAAGGCTCACAAGGTTATTGAATATGAAAGACATTGTCGGATGATAAATTCAACAAAGGATCTGATGGTCCATAACGGAGCTGATGTGAGCATCGGCACACAACCAGAGAAAGAAACAATGCAAAGGCATTGGATTATAGAAGCAACTGACTAATTCAGAGGTCAAATGCAAAGGGATTAGGATTTTCAAATCAAGGGGTCCGAAGCAAGGCTCTGATTAGGGGTAGATAAGTTGAATAGCCTTAGGGGTACAATCGACGACAATTGGATTGGTTGAGAACCAGCTCAGTCTGAGCCGGAAAGATAATTTAAAAGGATCAACTGATGATTGCGTGCATTCGCACTCATGTTGAATCAATAGGATCAAAATCACGGTGTCTAAGGATACTAACGAATATTGCCAGACATATGGAAAGCATCCATAATGCAAGCAGACAAGTATTGCAGAGCAATAAGCTACTGAGGAATTTTGGAGGATCGAATAGTATTTCAAGACTATTGTGAAACACATGAACAAATGGGGATGAGCGGATACTCGATAAGGGCGAGAAATTATCCGTAGGAGTATTCAGGTGGCAAGGAACAGCAAGGCAGTAGGCACAAAATATTCTCGAAACAATAGAGGGGATTTCAGGGTATCTTGTTATAACAAGATCGACTGGGAATAAAAGTAAGAACGGCAAGTGTATGTAATTATCCATAAGGATATTTCGGTGGTAGGGAATTGCAAAGCCGATGAGCACAAGGGTCTCGGGGAAAAAATCGAGGGATATCCTCAGAATCTTCTGACGAAGCAGGTGATCTTCCGGAATGAGGGCTCTCCAGGAGAAATAGTTAAGAGAACCTAGCGTTAGAGTTAGCAAAATCATTTAACCCGAATAGAAGAGAGATTAGAGTCCTAGAGTAAAGGTCGAGAAGTAAAAGATCCTAATACCACCCAATGGCGACATGGGCCCATGGGCCGCACAGCCATGTTAGTAAAAGTTTTGCAATGACTAGACTCAACTTCGGCCAAGGAGTTTGGAAGGGGGATTCCTACAGGCAGTCGGCTCTGATACCAACTTGTGACGCCCCCGATTCAATCGTACACTAAACATGCACGCAAACGTGTACGATCAAAATCAGGGACTCACGGGAAGATATCACAACACAACTCTAAAACATAAATAAGTCATACAAGCATCATAATACAAGCCAGGGGCCTCGAGGGCTCGAATACAAGTGCTCGATCATAGACGAGTCAGCGAAAGCAACAATATCTGAGTACAGACATAAGTAAACAAGTTGCCATAAGATGGCTAGCACAAACTAGGATACAGATCGAAAGAGGCGCAGGCCTCCTGCCTGGGATCCTCCTAACTACTCCTGGTCGTCGTCAGCAGCCTGCACGTAGTAGTAGGCACCTCCACTGTAGTAGTCGTCGTCGACGGTGGCGTCTGGCTCCTGGGCTCCAACGTCTGGTTGCGGCATCCGAGAAGAAGAGGAAAACGGGGGAAAAGAGGGAGCAAAGCAACCGTGAGTACTCATCCAAAGTACTCGCAAGCAAGGAGCTACACTACATATGCATGGGTATATGTGTAAGGAGGCCATATCAGTGGACTGAACTGCAGAATGCCAGAATAAGAGGGGGATAGCTAGTCCTATCGAAGACTACGCTTCTGGCAGCCTCCGTCTTGCAGCATGTAGAAGAGAGTAGATTGAAGTCCTCCAAGTAGCATCGCATAGCATAATCCTACCCGGCGATCCTCTCCTCATCGCCCTGTTAGAGAGCGATCACCGGGTTGTATCTGGCACTTGGAAGGGTGTGTTTTATTAAGTATCCGGTTCTAGTTGTCATAAGGTCAAGGTACAACTCCGGGTCGTCCTTTTACCGAGGGACACGGCTATTCGAATAGATAAACTTCCCTGCAGGGGTGCACCACATAACCCAACAGCTCGATCCCATTTGGCTGGACACACTTTCCTGGGTCATGCCCGGCCTCGGAAGATCAACACGTCGCAGCCCCACCTAGGCCTAACAGAGAGGTCAGCACGCCGGTCTAACTCCTATGGCGCTGGGGTCTGGGCCCATCGCCCATTGCACACCTGCACGTTGCGTGGGCGGCCGAAAGCAGAACTATCCCCCTAATACAAGAGCAGGCTTATGTTCCAATCCGGCGCGTGCCGCTCAGTCGCTGACGTCTAGAAGGCTTCGGCTGATACCACGACGTCGAGTGCCCATATCTTTCCCACGTAGTTGGTTAGTGCGTATAGACCAAATGGCCAGACTCAGATCAAATACCAAGATCTCGTTAAGCGTGTTATTATGAAGCAACCGCGGACGCCGACCAGGGCCAGGCCCACCTGTCTCCCAGGTGGTCTCAACCCGCCCTGTCGCTCCGCCACAAAGATCCACACAGAGGGCCGTCGGGACAAAGGTCCTTTCAACCCCCAATCCGTGAATCACTCGCGGGTACTCCTCGAGCCGACCCGACTTTAGTCACCATCTGTAGTATGTATATATGTATAGTATATACCCGTGATCACCTCCCGAGTGATCACGGCCCAATAGTATAGCAAGGCAGACTGACAAGAATGTAGGGCCAATGATGATAAACTAGCATCCTATACTAAGCATTTAGGATTGCTGGGTAAGGTATCAATGACTGTAGCAACAATGACAGGCTATGCATCAGAATAGGATTAACAGAAAGCAGTAACATGCTACACTACTCTAATGCAAGCAGTATAGAGGAGAATAGGCGATATCTGGTGATCAAGGGGGGGGGCTTGCCTGGTTGCTTTGGCAAGAGAGAGGGGTCGTCAACTCCGTAGTCGAACGGGGCGGCAGCAGCGTCGGTCTCGTAGTCTACCGGAGAGAAGAGGGGGAAGAAACAATGAATACAATGCAAACAGATGCATAATGATGCATGACATAACAAGTAACGGTGCCAGGTGTGCCCTAACGCAGTAGGAGGTGATACCGATGAAGGAGGGAAACATCCGGGAAAGTATTCCCGGTGTTTCGCGTTTTCGGACAGATGAATCGGAGGGGGAAAGTTGCGTGTTCGGTATGCTAGGGGTGTGTGGCGGATGAACGGGCTGCGTATCCGGATTTGTCTCATCGTTTTGAGCAACTTTCATGTAGAAAGTATTTTCATCCGAGTTACAGATTAAAAGATATGATTTTCCAAAGATTTAAATCATTTTCTGATTTTAATTATTTATTTAATTCTATCATTATCCAAAACAGTGAATGATGACGCAGGCATGACATCAGAGTGATGTCAGCAGGTCAACTGGTCGGTTGACAAGTCAAACAGACAGGTGGGTCCAGTGGGACCCACATGTCATTGTCAGGGCATTAATAGAGGGTTTAAACTAACAAAATGGGTTAATTAGCAGGTGGGGCCCGGTAGTCAGTGAGAGGTTAGTGTTTAATTAACTAATTAATTAATTAGCAAATTATCTATTTATTTTTATTTGTTATTAAGGTGGGGCCCATAGGTCAGTGAGACAGGGGCGGCCCAGTCAGCAGTTGACTCAGTCAACTGAATAGGGGGACCTGGGCCCACCAGTCAGTGGCACGGGACGGTGCCACGTGGGTGCCAGCTCGGCACCGGCCGGAGACGCGCCGGAGCTAACTCCGGCGACCATTCCGACGGCCGAGTGAACGGGAGAGCGGCGGAATTCGTCCACAGGTGGTCGTTTCACGCGCGAGAGGGCGCGTTCGAACGAGCGGAGCTAGCCGCGTCGACCGTGGTGGTTATGTGGCCGGAGGTGGCCGGAAACGAGGCCGACGACGAGCTACGGTGGCGGCGCGTATGGGACCTCGACGAAAACGGCGCTACGGAGCTCGGCGGAGCGCGTGCGCGTGTTCGTTGTGCTCCTGGGGGCTCCAGGAGCACGGTGTTGTGCTCAGGCGGGCGTGATAGCGGCTATGGCGACGGTCATGAGCTCATCGGCGGCGAGGTGTTCGGGCGCGGCAAAAGCGGCGGTTGCGGTTACGGGGAGAGGCCGGAGAGAGGGGAGGCAATGCGGCTGCTCACCGTGAGCCTGTAGGTGTGCGTTAGTGGGCTCGGGAGGACCAACGGCGGCGAATCGGCGCTGGAGACGAAAACGGCCGCAGGAGGAAGAAGGGGTCGTCGGGCTCGCGGTGGTGTCTCCCTTCTCGCTCCAGTTGGTGCAGAGGGTGTAGCCGAGGACGGCGCGTCTCGTGGACGTGCTGGCGAGGCGCGGGGTGGCTGGTGGCCGCGGCTACGGCACATCCATGGCGACGGCGGTGTCGGTTGAGGAGGGGAGGGGATCTGGAGAGCGAGGGAGAGAGCGACGAGGGGGAGAGGGGGCAAGTGGGCGAGTGGGGAGGGAGCCCGAGGCGTCAGGGCTGCCCTTATCCTCCCCGCGGCGCCTGTAGCAACGTGGCCGGCGAGGTGGTTCGGCGGCGACGTGCGCGCGCGGTCGCTCGCACAGTGGAGGGGAAGGCGACCTGGTGGGGGGTGTGGGCCACATGGCCTGTTGGGCTGCCAGGTGGGCTGAGGCCCATGGGGGGGCGCGGTGGCCAGCTGGGCCAGTCAGCCCAGTTGAGGGGGGGCCTTTTTTCCTATTTTGTTTTGTTTTTACTTTTTATTTACTTTACCTTTTCTGTTTTAGTTTTGTTTCCTATTATTTTAGTTTTAGTAAAATATACACTTAGTATCTAAATTAGTATTTCAACTTAGTCCATAGTCACAAGAAGTCTAGTCCTCAAATAAATTAGTTTGACATTTTATTTATTACAAAAGGTATTTAAATAATTGTTTTTGTTGTTGTTTTATTCATCTTATAGTATTTAAATATTTTATAAAGGTGTGGCTTCTCCACCATAATTACCTATACAATATTTGGTTCACTCTGAACATTTTAGTTTTAAAATTTGAAAACTTTTATTTATTTTTTTGATTGATTTTGAATTTGATTTCGAATCAGTTTCGATCTAACGCGAGGTTAGCAACAGTAACCGAGGTGACGTGGCATCGTTAACGCGGGATTACTGTAGCCTAATTATCTAGGCGTCACAATTCTCCTCCACTACAAGAAATCTCGTCCCGAGATTTAAGAGGGGTGTAAGGGGGAAAGTTTTGGTTACGAAATTCTAGCGAGTGTTCCCAGTCTTGGTTGCTCTTCTCAAAGAGGTCGATCCATTATGTTGATGTCTTCGTTTCTTTGCTTCAAGTCACCATGACCAAGTTGTCATCCTTTCTTCGGGATCTCCATCGTCCTACGAACGCGACCAAGGGGAAAAAACTTCGGAAGAACGCATCTCCACAAAGCTGGGCATCTGACGGTGAACTCAATGGGAAATACACAAGGTACCCCACGAGTTGTATTTCAGTGAATTCGTTGAGGCAATATACGCTGGTACCAAAGTTTCAAATGGGTAGGCAATCATTCGATGACTAGACAGAAGCTGGAATGGGGGTTTGAACAAGGAGAATAACATGGTGTTTGATCCCAGGATGAATAATGGTATAGCATTTAGCTCATGAATCACACACGAAGCCAGGTGCAAAGGATACATTAGAATCCGGGTTGTGAAGAAGAGTCAGGTTTCGATCCAGTGGATCTGTGGGTTATGGGCCCACCATGTGGGTTGAAAGTAGGAAAGGTGGTGACATCTTGCACAACCGCGACAGGGAGGCATGTCAGTGGATAGCTTGTCAGCTATGTGGGCAACAATGTCGGTACCAAGGACAAGGAACAAAGAGAAACCATTTCCTGCTTGTTGAATGAGGCGAACCAATTGGCAAAGTTCTCACCCATCGGTGGTTACCGGAATGTCATCAACAATAGTAACAGGGTCTTACAGACAGAGTGGTACAACAAGGTGCTTACCTAAGCAGGGAATTATCTCTGCTCAGTTAAGTCAGATTACAGGAAAGGTTAAGCAAAAGAATGGAAAGGAAAACGTGATTATCAGATTAAACAGACCAATGGAAAGAAAAATTGTGATTACACACAATTATTAGGAGTATATCCTTCTCATGGGCAAGTAGAACATGGCATACAGGGTAGGAGAGCAAGTACCCAACCATTCAGATAAAGAGGCAAGGATTCATCAAGATGTTACCCATACAATGGTGTTTGGATAACTGACCAAGAAACATTTAGCATCGCGCCTCCAATGTTCTTGTTGATGAGCGGGGTATCATAGTCATGCTTCGAGGTAGCAATGATATGGTGTTTCAATCAAGGGTCTGACTTTGGATACACAAATGATCCATTAGGAGCAACTTATAAAATAAGTTTTACAGTTTCCTCCAGGAAGAATGGTTATCCTTGCAAAAGAAATTATAATGATAGGTCCTCCAGCTGGGGGGTGCTAGGCATGACATCATATTACCGGGTCATCAAAGGACCAACATCATAACTCCTGGAAAGTTGTCCCAACCATCATATCTGACCGAGATTCAGATCCGGTTGGTGTCATGATACCTCAGACTCGGGATGTCCGAGAAGAAAAGGTGCAACACAAATTCGATGAAATGACATTGCAAGATTCTCGAGAAATGAACTATGGGAGCGGGTTCCTGAAACAATAGTTCATCATTACACCAAGGAGGGGATGAGGAGGTGGCTGATGGACTCAGCAAAAATTCATTGAGATTTCCAAAAAGATGGGTTCCCACAATTATGCGGACAAGGAGATAACATTTGTCAGATCTGATGATATAATGATGTATGCTCGAGGGAAACATACACAATTAAACATTGGTTGAAAGGTGCACCCGAAATATGGGCTTAGGTAGCATGATCAATGTTAGAATGGCGATTCAATAACCAAAAGACTTAGAATGGAGTTATTGACCATTTACTTCAAAGCAATAGGGTTGCTAGGAATTTTGAATTCACACATCATAGTTCAATTTTTGGTATTCTGGTTAGAAACAACACGGGGACCAAGAAAGAAAGTGATGGAGAGAAGTATCACTATTTCAAGAATTCTTAAGAGGTGGAGCAATCCTCACAACATTCTTGATAGAAAAGACAGTAATACTTCAAGGCAGAACACAACATTAGCTGGAGAGCAGGTTGTATTCATAATGTGGACAAGCTCGCGATGAAAGGAAGTCAAGGGTGTTGTCGATGATAATAAAATCATCGAGGGCAAGGAGGGTATTTCTCATCATGAACACAGTTAACATCTCGGAAGAAGTCAAAGTGTTGAAGGTGATCCGACACAATTGTCGAGACATTTCATGAAGGTGTAATTGATCGGCGATGACAACAAGTCAAAGGAATGATGAAGCGAAAGGTTATTGAAACCACTAGTACAATACAAACTTGAAATCAAAGATTGTTGTTCAAGGCGAAATGATATGCCGAGGACGATCGCCGTAAGCTTAGCTATCGTCGAAAGTTGTGCTCCGGGAATAAGGACCAGGTAGCACGGTTAAAATTTAGCATGATAACGATATAGCCGATCAGGCTAGGAATGACTTGATGGAGTATTAAAATTCTCAACAACAAAGTACTGGGAGTACTGAATCTCAGTGTTGATTCGATTCACAACCCGGTGTTTTCGGTTGACGACAACCTAGAACCCGTGGAGTGACTATGACGGGGAAAGGTATTACTTCGTCAGAAATTCATAAGATGAAGTGCAATGGGTTGATATCCTTAAGATACCAGTGGGTAATACTTGAAGTAGAGTAGAATAGAAGCTTGACAGGTGAAATGATGTGCAGAAGACAAGTAATTTAACTTGTCCGAGAAACGGGATCAAAGAAGAACAATATGGCCGGAACCACGATTGCAAAAGATCAAATCCCAGATATAAGATGAACTTATACCAAGGGGATAATTAATTTAAGAGAAGCTTCCATGATAAGATCTACATCGTGTCCATGGGCATGAACACAAAGTTCAAGGTCGACTCCCACTTCTCTAATGCATAATCTTTCATTCACTTCCCATTTTCGAAGAAGTTGTGATGTTGAAATTTTATCTAGCAAAATACCAGAAGAGTATGGCCCGTGAAATCTTTCGGGCTCACATAGATTAGGTAAGGCATTGGTTCAACCCATCGGGGCATCATAGGAACATATACCACAAACTTCATAGTAAACATCACCAGCTCGAGAGCAGAGCATGGTTGGCCGAAACAGAGAATAAGATTTATCAATGGTATTATGTATCAGAACTTCTCGAGATTTTTGGATACGAAGGACACTGTCAGATGATAATTCATCAAAGGACCCAACGGTCCATAACGGAGCTGATGTGAGCATCGGTACCCAACCAGAGGGAGAAAGAATGCAAATGCATCGGTTTATAGAACATTTGAATAATCCAACGATTAACTAACAAAGGGATTATGATTTTCAAATCAAGGGGTCCGAAGCAAGGCTCTGATTAGGGGTAGATAAGTTGAATAGCCTTAGGGGTACAATCGACGACAATTGGATTGGTTGAGAACCAGCTCAGTCTGAGCCGGAAAGATAATTTAAAAGGATCAACTGATGATTGCGTGCATTCGCACTCATGTTGAATCAATAGGATCAAAATCACGGTGTCTAAGGATACTAACGAATATTGCCAGACATATGGAAAGCATCCATAATGCAAGCAGACAAGTATTGCAGAGCAATAAGCTACTGAGGAATTTTGGAGGATCGAATAGTATTTCAAGACTATTGTGAAACACATGAACAAATGGGGATGAGCGGATACTCGATAAGGGCGAGAAATTATCCGTAGGAGTATTCAGGTGGCAAGGAACTGCAAGGCAGTAGGCACAAAATATTCTCGAAACAATAGAGGGGATTTCAGGGTATCTTGTTATAACAAGATCGACTGGGAATAAAAGTAAGAACGGCAAGTGTATGTAGCTTTCCATAGGAATTTATCGGTGGTATGGAATTGCAACGGCGAAGGGCACAATAGTCTCGGGGAAACATCGGAGAGTATTGTCAGAATCTTCAGTTGAAGCGGTCGATCATCTGTAATGAAGGGGCTATCTGGCAGGACGTGATAACGAGAACCTAGAGTTAGGTTTCAGCAAAATCATTTAACCCGAATAGAAGAGAGATTAGAATCCCAGAGTATGGACAAGGAATAAAAGATCCTAATACCACCCAATGGCGACGTGGGCCCAGGGCCGCACAGCCAAGTTAGTAAAACAGTTTTCGGCTTCTAGACTCAACTTCGGCCAAGGAGTTGGAAAGGGGATTCCTACAGGCAGTCGGCTCTGATACCAACTTGTGACGCCCCCGATTCAATCGTACACTAATCATGCACGCAAACGTGTACGATCAAGATCAGGGACTCACGGGAAGATATCACAACACAACTCTAAAAACATAAATAAGTCATACAAGCATCTTAATACAAGCCAGGGGCCTCGAGGGCTCGAATACAAGTGCTCGATCATAGACGAGTCAGCGGAAGCAACAATATCTGAGTACAGACATAAGTTAAACAAGTTTGCCTTAAGAAGGCTAGCACAAACTGGGATACAGATCGAAAGAGGCGCAGGCCTCCTGCCTGGGATCCTCCTAAACTACTCCTGGTCGTCGTCAGCAGCCTGCACGTAGTAGTAGGAACCTCCAGTGTAGTAGTGGTCATTGACGGTGGCGTCTGGCTCCTGGACTCCAGCATCTGGTTGCGACAACCAGAAAGAAAGGAAAGGGGGAGAAAGCAACCGTGAGTACTCATCCAAAGTACTCGCAAGCAAGGAACTACACTACATATGCATGGGTATATGTGTAAGGAGGCCATATCAGTGGACTGAACTGCAGAATGCCAGAATAAGAGGGGGATAGCTAGTCCTATCGAAGACTACGCTTCTGGCAGCCTCCGTCTTGCAGCATGTAGAAGAGAGTAGATTGAAGTCCTCCAAGTAGCATCGCATAGCATAATCCTACCCGGCGATCCTCTCCTCGTCGCCCTGTTAGAGAGCGATCACCGGGTTGTATCTGGCACTTGGAAGGGTGTGTTTTATTAAGTATCCGGTTCTAGTTGTCATAAGGTCAAGGTACAACTCCAGGTCGTCCTTTTACCGAGGGACACGGCTATTCGAATAGATTAACTTCCCTGCAGGGGTGCACCACATAACCCAACACGCTCGATCCCATTTGGCCGGACACACTTTCCTGGGTCATGCCCGGCCTCGGAAGATCAACACGTCGCAGCCCCACCTAGGCCTAACAGAGAGGTCAGCACGCCGGTCTAACTCCTATGGCGCAGGGGTCTGGGCCCATCGCCCATTGCACACCTGCACGTTGCGTGGGCGGCCGGAAAGCAGAACTAGCCCCTAATACAAGAGCAGGCTTACAGTTCCAATCCGGCGCGCACGCTCAGTCGCTGACGTCTAGAAGGCTTCGGCTGATACCACGACGTCGGAGTGCCCATATCTTTCCCACGTAGTTGGTTAGTGCGTATAGACCAATGGCCAGACTCAGATCAAATACCAAGATCTCGTTAAGCGTGTTATTATGAAGCAACCGCGGACGCCGACCAGGGCCAGGCCCACCTCTCGCCTAGGTGGTCTCAACCTGCCCTGTCGCTCCGCCACAAAGATCCACACAGAGGGCCGTCGGGACAAAGGTCCTTTCAGCCCCCAATCCGTGAATCACTCGCGGGTACTCTTCGAGCGGACCCGACTTTAGTCACCATCTGTAGTATGTATATATGTATAGTATATACCCGTGATCACCTCCCGAGTGATCACGGCCCAATAGTATAGCAAGGCAGACTGACAAGAATGTAGGGCCAATGATGATAAACTAGCATCCTATACTAAGCATTTAGGATTGCAGGTAAGGTATCAAAGATGTAGCAACAATGTCAGGCTATGCATCAGAATAGGATTAACGGAAAGCAGTAACATGCTACACTTACTCTAATGCAAGCAGTATAGAGGAGAATAGGCGATATCTGGTGATCAAGGGGGGGGCTTGCCTGGTTGCTCTGGCAAGAGAGAGGGGTCGTCAACTCCGTAGTCGAACGGGGCGGCAGCAGCGTCGGTCTCCGTAGTCTACCGGAGAGAAGAGGGGGAAGAAACAATGAATACAATGCAAACAGATGCATAATGATGCATGACATAACAAGTACGGTGCCAGGTGTGCCCTAACGCAGTAGGAGTGATACCGATGAAGGGGGGAAACATCCGGGAAAGTATTCCCGGTGTTTTCGCGTTTTCAGACAGATGAACCGGAGGGGAATGTTGCGTGTTCGGTATGCTAGGGGTGTGTGGCGGACGAACAGGCTGCGTATCCGGATTCGTCTCGTCGTTTGAGCAACTTTCATGTAGAAAGTATTTTCATCCGAGTTACGGATTAAAAGATATGATTTCCAAAGATTTAAATTATTTTCTGATTTTAATTATTTATTTAATTCTATCATTATCCAAAACAGTGAAATGATGACGCAGGCATGACATCAGAGTGATGGTCACGGGTTAACTGTCGGTTTGACAAGTCAAACAGACAGGTGGTCCAGTGGACCAATATGTCATTGTCAGGGGTTAACAGAGTTAAAACTAACAAAAATAGTTTTAATTACAGTGGGCCCCCCGTCAGTGAGTCTAAATTACTTAATTAAATAGCTTATTATTTATTTTCTATTAAGGAGGGGCCCATGTTCAGTGCAGGGGCGGCCCAGTCAGCAGTTGACTGTCAACTGGTCAACAGGGGGCTGGGCCCACAGTCAGTGGCACGGGACGGTGCCACCGTGGTGCCACGGCACCGGCCGGGCCGCCGAGCTAAACTCCGGCGACCATTCCGACGAGGCTGACGCACGGCGGGGCGGCGTCCACAGGGGTCGTTTCACGGCGCAAGGGCGCGTGTCGAACGAGCGGAGCTAGCCGCGTCGAACCGTGGTGGTTATGTGGCCGGAGGTGGCCGGAAACGAGGCCGACGACGAGCTACGGCGGCGGCGCGTATGGGACCTCGACGGAAACGGCGCTACGGAGCTCGGCGGAGCGCGTGCGCGTGTTCGTTGTGCTCCTGGGGCTCCAGGAGCACGGTGCTGTGCTCAGGCGAGCGTGACAGCGGCTATGGCGACGGCCATGAGCTCATCGGCGGCGAGGTGTTCGGGCGCGGCAAAAGCGGCGGCTGCGGCTACGGGGAAAGGCCGGAGAGAGGGGGAGGCGATGCGGCTGCTCACCGTGAGCCTGTAGGTGTGCGTTAGCGGGCTCGGGGAGGACCAACGGCGAATCGCGCTGGAGACGAAGACGGTCGCAGGAGGAAGAAGGGGTCGTCGGGCTCACGGTGGTGGCTCCCTTCTCGCTCCAGTTGGTGCAGAGGGTGTAGCCAAGGACGGCGCGTCTCGTGGACGTGCTGGCGAGGCGCGGGTGGCCGGTGGCCGCGGCTACGGCACATCCATGGCGACGGCGGCGTCGGTTGAGGAGGGGAGGGGATCTGGAGAGCGAGGGAGAGAGCGACGAGGGGGAGAGGGGGCAAGTGGGCGAGTGGGGAGGGAGCCCGAGGCGTCAGGGCTGCCCTTATCCTTCCCGCGGCGCCCTTAGCGGCATGGCCGGCGAGGTGGTTCGGCGGCGACGTGCGAGCGCGATCGCTCGCACGGTGGAGGGGAAGGCGACCTGGTGGGGGGGTGTGGGCCACATGGCCTGTGGGCTGCCAGGTGGGCTGAGGCCCATGGGGGCGCGGTGGCCAGCTGGGCCAGTCGGCCCAGTTGAGGGGGGGCCTTTTTTTCCTATTTTGTTTTGTTTTTACTTTTTATTTACTTTACCTTTTCTGTTTTAGTTTTGTTTCCTATTGTTTTAGTTTTAGTAAAATATACACTTAGTATCTAAATTAGTATTTCAACCTAGTCCATAGTCACAAGAAGTCTAGTCCTCAAATAAATTAGTTTGACATTTTATTTATTACAAAAGGTATTTAAAAAAATTGTTTTTGTTGTTGTTTTATTCATCTTATAGTATTTAAACATTTTATAAAGGTGTGGCTTCTCCACCATAATTACCTATACAATATTTGGTTCACTCTGAACATTTTAGTTTTAAAATTTGAAAACTTTTATTTATTTATTTTGATTGATTTTGAATTTGATTTCAAATCAGTTTCGATCTAACGCGAGGTTAGCAACAGTAACCGAGGTGACGTGGCATCGTTAACGCGGGATTACTGTAGCCTAATTATCCGGGCGTCACAACTGGAATTAAGGGAAATGCATGCTGAAGCAACCATTTTGGACAAATGTCGAAGTGGCTAAGACCATCTTCAACCCAACCCCCTACTCCCCCGTGTTTCCAGGCAATAGCCGGGACACGGCTCGGATAGAAAATCGCCACACAACTAGACCCTCCAAACCTAGCCTATATGTTGGACTCTGCTCTGGTCCGCTCCCCGCCCCCTCCCCCTCCTCTTTGGTCATCTTCGGTCATCTCCAGCCTTCTCAGGCATGGTGGATAGCAGATCTGAGTCTGCTCGGTCCCGAACCAAGGACGATGTTGACTAGGAGCTCGTCGCCTATTTGGGGGCAACGAAGAGATAACCGTCTAGCTTGCGCTTCGTCGTTCCTGGGTCAAGACTCGAGCTCCGTCGTCGGAGGCACAGTTCCAGTAGTCAGGCGCCTTCTCTGCCACTCCGGCCCGAGTCCGGCTATGGTGTTGCATGCGATTGAAGCTCGCGCCCATGTCCGCTCGGTCTTTGCAGCAGGGCTAACAAAGACCTACTGATGGAGAAGCCGTTGGCGAAGTCATAAGGCCCTCTACTTTTTATTATAAATCTAGTAATGGAAAAGATGAATTGTTTAGCGAAAGAATATTTTGACCCATAGAAAGCGGGTTTTTCGCTTGTGGCAATTCTCGAGCAAGTGAAGCTAAAAAAGAAGACAAAATATTTTGCCAAAAATGCGGGGTAGAATTTGTGGATTCTCGTACACGAAGATATCAAATGGGATACATCAAACTTGCATATCTCACGACTCATGTATGGTATTTGAAATGTCTTCCTAGTTGTATTGTGAGTTGGTGAGAGCGGATCCGCGACGTTGGAGCCAACCTAGCAGGGTGCTTGTCCCCGGAACATCGGCCTCGGAGTCTAAGGCCAACAACAACAACGATGATACGAATGCGACGGCTACTTCGTGGTCCAGGCACGGCGTGCCTACCGTGAGAGGGTTTAGGCGCGCCATGACTCCTGCTCGTTTGTCGCATCAGTTGTGGTGCCAGTGCCATCTGAATCCGATGACACGGCCCGTATCCTCCAAGGAGTTGGACATGCTCGACCGCCAACAGATCAACACCAAGACATTGAGGAGCATTGAGGAGCCGCGCCACGCCGCGGATAAGAAGGATGCCCAAGCCCAGATCCTGGTGAAGCGGCAAGCCGGACCGCCCCTGCCCTCACGGTGGAGCAATCCGGGTTGTCCGTATCCTCGTCGACCTACCCCTGAAATCGTTTGAGAACATGTCCGGTGCCTCCGACTCATCCAGCTCCGAAAAGTGAGAAGATCCGTCTCGACTCCTACGTCGCCTTCGAGTGCTACTTCCGCAACAAAGAAAACAAGGGCAAGGACGGCCGCCCATGAACTTTCCCCATGTAAGTCCTAGTTTAGTTATGCTATGGAACTATCTATTCTTAGTTAAATGTTGTCTTACACTATCAAACTATCTAGTCTTAGTTAAATGTTGCCTTCATTATCCTATGATGTCCGTTGTTTGAACTATGTCCTATGTATGCTATTTACGTATTGCTTGTATGGATTTAAGGGTTCGGGTATGAGAAAACAGCTATGAGGGTGAATAAATAAAGGTCGATCCCCTCCTGTCCGCGGATATATGAAAGATGAAATTTGTCCAGCCCTATTGAAGACGCTCTAAGGGCATGGCCAACGGGTAGCCTCAACGTGCTGCCCTAGAGGTCCATGTAGGTTTGGAGCTAGGCTCGGATTAAAAAATATAGCCTCGCAGGTGGAGGTGCAGCCTGTAGAAGAGCCGGTCTCTTCGGCTGAGAAAGCTGACGGAAAGGAGAAAAGAGAAGCAACGCTGATGCATGAAAGGAGAGAGACAGAGAAGGGAAGAAAAATGCCATGCGTGTGAAGAGAAAGAGGTGATGCAAGATGGAGTTCACTAGAGTGCAGCCTCGGTTGGACTAAAATGTTCACGAACGATAGTTTCATTAATTTTTGCTTAGGTAACGAGCTGGGGCAGCACCAAAGTGATGCCTCCATTATACATGTCCTAATTCACCAAATGCTCAGATGGAGCTAGCTCGACCCACATGCAGCTAGCGTCATCCTCGTCTCACTCTCACGTGTTCACATCACCTGGCTTGAGGTGTGCATTCTATTCTAGCACACTACTCCTGTACTTCACCTGAACGTGGAGGGCTTGCTCGCCTCATCTCTCTCGCTTTTGCCCTTTCTTTCTTAGTTCTGTCAGCCAAGAGCCAACTTCCTCTGCAAGATCTCATCTTAAAGCATCTCCAGCCGTTCGGCCCCCCAGGGCACCGGAAAAAAGCGTCCTGGGGGTGCGCCGACGAAAAACTCGACGCTGGGGGCGGTTCAGCATTCAGCCGTCGCCCACAGACGTCGAAATCAGCCCAGCTATCGGCCCAAATATGTCTAAAAACGGCCCGATAACTGCGTGAATCGGCCCATATTCGGCACGGTTCGGCGGGTTTCGGCGTGAATTTTCGCAAAGAAATAGGAATCAATTAGCTCCTCACATAGTTCGGCGTGTTTCATCACATAAATCAAATAGTTTACTACAAATTATATGGTTTAACAAATAAAAACTCAAGTTTCATCACATGTCATTCCCGGCCTCGCCCTTGAGCCTCCATAGGTGCTCCACCAGATCGTGTTGCGGTTCTTGATGCACCTGTGGGTCTCGGATCTCCTGACGCATATTGGAGGTAGTCAGTCCAGTTTGCCGGTAGCTGGTGATCAACTTGGGCAAGAGGACCCTGCCTGTGGTATGGTTCAGTGTCAAACACTAGCTCTTCCTGCTCGCTCTCAATGATCATGTTGTGCAAGATGACACAGCAAGTCATGATCTCCACATTTGATCTTTCGACCAGGTCTGAGCAGGGAACCCGACAACAGCAAATCGAGATTGGAGCACACTAAATGCCCGCTCGACATCCTTCCTGCAAGCTTCCTGAATCTTCGCAAACCAGGCGTTCTTGCCTCCTGGCACAGGGTTTGAGATGGTCTTCATAAATGTCGACCATCTCGGATAGATGCCATCAGCTAGATAGTACCCCTTGTTGTACTGTCGTCCATTGACCTCGAAGTTCACCGGAGGAGAATGACCTTCAACAAGCTTTGCAAAGACTGGGGAGCACTGCAGGACGTTGATGTCATTGTGAGTTCCTGGCATCCTAAAGAAAGAGTGCCAAATCCAGAGGTCCTGTGTGGCCACTGCCTCAAGCACCACACTGCAACCGCCTTTGGCGCCTTTGTACAACCCCTGCCAAGCAAATGGACAGTTCTTCCATTTTCAATGCATGCAGTCGATGCTTTCAAGCATTCCAGGAAATCATCTTGCTTCATTCTGTGCTAGGATCCGAGCAGTGTCTTCCGCATTGGGTGTTCGCAAGTACTGCGGTCCAAACACTGCCACCACTGCCCTGCAGAACTTGTAGAAACACTCAATGGTGGTGGACTTGGCCATGCGCCCATAGTCGTCGAGTGAATCACCGGAAGCTCCATATGCAAGCATCCTCATAGCTGTCGTGCACTTCTGGATCGAGGTGAATCCAAGTGTGTCGGTGCAATCCTTCTTGCACTTGAAGTAGCTGTCGAACTCCCGGATGGAATTCACAATCCGGAGGAAAAGCTTTCGGCTCATCCGATAACGGCGCCGAAATGTTTTCTCACCGTGCAATGGAGCGTCGATGAAGTAGTCCGAGTAGAGCATGCAGTAGCCTTCCAAACGATGTCGGTTCTTTGCTTTCACCCGCTCAAGCGCCGAGCCACCTCGCCGCGGCTTCTCACTGCCCGCGAGCAGGCCGGCGAGGGCGGCGAGCACCACGAGGTGCTCCTGCTCCTGGACGCCGACTTCGGCTTCCTCATCCAGCAACGCCGCGAGCGCCTCCTTATCTTTGGAGTCCGTCGCCAGGCCGGGCAATTCACCGAACACCTTGTGGGCGAGGTGGGCGCAAGCCCGCCGGCGTACAGGCCCTGCGCGGCCGGAGCGCCGGAAAAGGTGCCTGGGGCGGCGGCGAAGAGGCTGCCTCGGCGAAACCCCTTCTTTTTTTCGGCTAGAGACGGTCTACCTAGCTGCGGCGGGCGGTGGTCGGCGCCGGGATCGGTATGGTGGCGCAGGGTGGCGGCCGAGCACGGGGGTAGGAGGCGAATCTGGGCGGGTGGCTTGACTTTTCGCCTGTCAATGTGGCCCCATAAACGCTTTTCCCTTGCGCTGGAGCCCCCGAGCGCCCCCCCCCCCCCCCCCCCAGTGCGCCGGGTTCGGCCTGTGAGCGCCGGGCGCAAAAACGGGTCGAGCCAGCAGAATTCGGTGTTCTGGGGGCGCGACTGGACCGTTTTTTCAGCGCCGGCGCAAATAAATCGCCTGGGGAGTCTGCACGCTGCTTGTTGAGCTGAGCTAGACAATTGAGAGTGACGTATAGGGCTGGAGCACCGGTCCACAGTGGAGCCCTCAGGAACAAAGTAAAGAGGTGTTTCTACTGTAAGCAACATCGTTTTCCCTTGCTGGTAGCTTGTGGTAGCACTTGCATGCAAGTGACGGACACAAAGACAGGCCATCGTCCCAGGCATGCAGGGATGCACGCATGCTCCTACGCAATCACCTTGCTGCAGTTAGGTGCCTCCATTATTCCACTGGGGCCTTGGGAATTGATTCAGGTATCTCAAGGACCAGTCCCAGTCCCACACCATCGATCGATCAATATGATGCATGCTGCCGTCGCAAGAGGCAAATGGACAAACTGGGGGGCCGGACACTTCCATCGACTTGTCTTGCTCCGTCCATCGGCTTATTAACACTCGTGTTATCTTATCTATCTACCTATCTATCTTTATGATCCATCCCATAGGTTGGAATTATTCAGATACTAGTACCACCTAACGTGGCTAGCCTGGTCGCCTGGTCGGTGGGAAACCAAGGCAACCGGGCAGTAATAACTGTACTAATGAGTTTCAACTATTTCCATTAACCGTGGCATAACGGACTAGTCACAACCACACAACGCAGTCCCTACGTTACTGAATTTAAACTGTACAAGATCTGATTTCCAAAAGAGCAATAATCGATCTCATAGGAGTATTTGGTTAGTTAGCCTCGACGGTGACCAAGTAAAGTGCACTCGCCTTCGTTTGCCTCATTCGCATCCAAATGGCAATAAGAAGATGAGTGGCTCGTGTGTCAAACCTGGGATTCAGATGTTTCACAGCTGGGGAAGAAGGCCAGATCCAGGCGCTGGAACAGCAGCACACGCCACTTGTTTTTCCTTTTCCCCCTTTGCCACTGAGGCATAAGATGCTGGATCATATCAGCCCTCGCGAAAACGACCTCGCACTGATCAAGCATAGACGTCCTGTCAATGAGGCGAAGAGGGCGGTTGAGATTAACCAAGATAATGCAAAGACTTGAAAGAGCCTCAGATTGATTAGTTGTCATCTCTCTTCACAAGATTTGCTCTTGTTATGCAAGTAGAGAAAGGGGGCAATCATAGCTGCTGGCTGGAAAGGTGACGGGTTTTTTTTCCGAGAAAACACAAAGGTTACAGCCCTCCTAAGGCTTTGTTCGGTTAATCCTCTCCCCAAGAGGATTGGAGGGGATTGGCAGGGATTGGTTCATATTTTGACTTAGAAGAGGTTTAAATCCCCCTCAAACCCCTTCAATCCACTCGGATTCACCCGCAACCGAACAAGGCCTAAGAGGTTACAAACAAGGAGCAAGAATAATGCACGTCCCAGGGTGTCGGTAGGACAGTTCTAAGCCCGGTGGCACCTGCCCTAGCCCAAAGCCTGGCCTCACTTTGATTCTACCGACAAGGGTGTCAACAGAAGGCCGGCTAGAAAGGTGATGTAACTCCTCAAACACTGATTTGAACAATAAAGCTTGCTAGGGTTCATCTGCTTGCCTTAGGGTGAGGAGTGAAACTTCATTCTTTCCCCAAACAAGAGCGGAAGCACTTCTACTCATGTCCAAACTTTTTGTGTCTCCAACCTAATGCTATTTGAGCATGCTCACACTATTCCCCCGCATATCTTTCATGCCGCTTGCTGTCCTCGCTATGCCCCAGAGCACTGCCAGAGTTCCTGAAAAATGTTCGATGCACATATTAGTAGTTTTTGATCAATCTTCGATAAAATAAGTTTGGGATTCATTTGCGATCGCAATAGTAAGGGGAAAAAAGACAGCCAATTCATTTATGATTCTAGTTCCAGAAGGCCATTGTATTTTCGGCCACAAGAAGTCTGATCAGATAATAATTGTAAAGCAAGAAGTTAACAGTTGAGCAAAGTACCCCCAAAATGCGACTAGTCATTTAGCTTGGCGTCACCAGTTGACGCCGTGATTTCAACATCACAACTAGAAATGAAGCAAGGAACATGCACATCAAGAGTAACAGACAACAGCGCCCACTCCACCGCACATGCAATGGTCTTACACTCTCTTAGTTAAGAAAAGTACTCTTCCCTTTTAAAGCAGATACGGCATGATCTTGTATGACTTATGAATATGACACAAGGGTACAGGAGTAAGATGCTTTGCCTCTTTTTTAGAGCATCTAGATAATAAATAGAAAATCGGGTTGTATGATCTATTTTCTTTCTATAGTTTGAAACTAAAAACTGTATTTGCAAGTCTCGAGAATAGAAGACAAGAAATGCAAGGCAACGGTGTGAAGTGAAAGATGCCACGGTTATAAAGATTTATGAATCAAACACTGCCAATGTTAGATCCATCCATAGATTCTGAAGTTTATTATAGACTAGTATCCGCATATTTAAGTCTAATTAGAACAAATTAATCATACGTACTTGGTTATAGCAAACTGGTTTGCAGTAAATACACACTCACAAGATGACATAATTAAACATTCTTTGGTTATGTCTTGATTCTGGCTGTTCAGTGGCGAACAGATGTTACAGAATGCCAGCTTTCTGGACAATCTTTCTGTAGGTAAGCATCCTGAAATTGATATGCAGAACATGATATATTATGAATATGTGAGTAAAGGGTAATGGAACAATATGTGCTTCCAGAATAACAGCAAAACAATAGATTCAATAGCTAATTTCTGGAGTAAAAACAAACTGTAAACAGGTCAGTCAAGTAACTTGTGAGTAATACATTTTCAAGTCTGAGGCTGGAAGTGATCAGCACAGGAGTTTGGAAAAGACATCCAGGTCCAGCTTTCCCTCGTGAGCAGCAGGAGCCACCTCCCTCGCCAACCTTCCGACCACTCGCTCAATGTACACTACATACAGCCCATTTATGTTTTCTAGGACTTCCAGGTCTTTGCGTGCCTTCAGAATAGATCTCACCCATTCTTCAAATATTTCTGGATAACAGTTTGTAAAGTTTGATCAAACTCTCTGCAATGAATTGCCGGGAAGATATAGCATAGTATGATGCAAAGAAGCTCTATTAGCAGTGTATTATTTGGATATACATTTCAGTATTTATCGATTCAAATTTGTAATTAAAGATGCACATCTAGATAATAAAAAGCTCTCAACTGTGGCTGCCAACTAAAACACAGTATCTGTATTTAGATATTTGATACGACGCAATTTCTTTAAATCAAGTGATGCAACCCTATTTTTCACACTGTCGTGTTGAATGTTGATAATGTCAAGAGAGGTTGAGCTAGACCAAACTTGACATGGGAGGAGTGCATAAAGAGAGACCTGAAGGACTGGAATATCACCAAGGACTAGCCATAGACAGGGGTGCGTGGAAGTTAGCTATCCACATGCCAGAACCATGACTACGTTTCGAGATCTTATGGGTTTCAACTCTAGCCTACCCCAGCTTGTTTGGGACTGAAAGACTCTGTTGTTGTTTTAAGGGTTGAATGCAAACACAATTCAGAAAACTTAATAGATAGGGAAAAGGATGGCCAGGGGTAAGAAAACACTAACTTCTGTCAAATTGCTCGCAACATAGCCAAATTTTCATGTAATCAGATATGAGGAACTCGATTAATTGTATCCTGCAACACATGAATAGGATGACCACACGCAACATTTAGTTATACAGTCAGAATCAAGGTAACAAAAAAAATCTCATACGAACTATAGAGACGACATTCCATACATGAGCACACATCGCATTCTTAATATGTAACTTTGACCGTTATTTTGTGTGTGAATATGTTACTATTTAAGAGCATGTTGTAAAAATATTTTCCATCACAGATCTAATGATAAAGTTTCCAGGTAGCCAACCAAAATAGTTTCTTATATGTTACTTGTCTGACAAATTTGAAAATACATTTTCTACACCATCATCTATTTCTGAAACTGTTGCAGGAAGTAGCAACTGTTGTATATCCCCCTTCAAATGTTCAGTTAATTCTACACATTCAACCATACAGTCTGTGAAGATCAATAAGACAAAAGGAATAAATTTGGACCAATGAAGAATAACATAGCTGATGCACATGCAGGATGCTAAAAGTTACAGGCACCAACTAAATGAGCAATCCCGCAAAACAAAAAAACTAAATGGGCTGTAGGCTGTCAATTAACCAGATTTGACAGCCAGTGAAAGCTCAAACCCGTTAACTAACCTCTGTGTATCCTAATTGCGACACTTTGGGCCAGCGCCAAATTAATGGGCAACTGATCGCCTATTCAAAGCATTTTTCACTATACTGCTAAAGTGGTAATGGTAGCCTCTTCAAACTATTCTTCACCCAATAATCATGGTTTTTGAGTCGCGACTCATGCGAGTCGCTCTGGGGCAGCGACTCGGAAGAAGTCGAGCCTGCGTTGTGACTAGTCGCGACTCAGAGTCGCGAGTCGACACTAAGCTGAGTCGACCATATTTTTGCGACTCATAGACTAGTCGTCGACTAGTCGCGACTAGTCGAGCGACTCGAAATCCATGCCAATAATTCAAGACTAAATGACTATGAACTACTGCACATGTAGGAATAGCTGCCCTGTGCAAACTGCTGGTATAGTTTTTCATCCAGATTTCAATGCTACAGGTCAAAACGTCTGTTATAAACTAGTGAATTAAAATGGGTACACTGGAGAACAGGGAATCATGAGTGCCTTTGGAGAAGTTAAAATTCTTCGACTGTAATATAAACTAGAATTAAAAGAAGATCAGCTTAAGCTTACAACATGAACATATTGCCATGCATATCAGGGAAGGAATCATCAAACGGATCTAAGAGAAGCAAGCTTTCTGATACATTTGAGATCTTTTGAGAAACTGCAAGGATTATCCGCTGACCAATGAACTCTTCATTTCCTAACTTGCGGAACAAGTGCTGCACATTGAATTGGGCATCTGAGCAGTCAACTGGCCCTGCAAACTTGAACAAAATGGAAGGCGACAATCAATGTACTATTGGTTGATATTAGGAGCACAGACACATGAATGCCAAAATTTATAGTTTATGTCATTGCGTATTTGCGTTTACTCGGCATTGGAATGACCAAAAGTAACTAAATAAAACTACAGATGTGACCACTCAGCAGATCTATTCAGAATAAAACATGATTCAAAGTGATCATGTAAAAGAATATGTTGATATGATTTACCTATAAGAAATAATGTAAAACAAACACCATGAAGCCTATAACTAATCTATCATACTTGGTGGGACTTCCACACGTACTACAAGTTCAATTTTGATACGCAGGAAGTATTTCAAGTTATTTTGTGGACAGCATATAAATATATAAAGTAAACATACATTTGTTATCTCTAGTTGGGATTGGAAATTTGTTTGACGATAAGTTGGGATGGAGGCTGCAAGCTAGAATGCTACCTAGTGTACTGTAAACCGAAATAATAAGGAAAGCATAATTACTTTCTCCCAGAGCATATCATTGATGATTTTACAGCATAACTTAGGGCTGACCTCAAGAAAGCCATGACCCTGAGTAAAATACTACCAGATCGTTGGAGCAAAAAGCAACTTGTGCTATATTGATGTATTGCAAAAGAGCCTGGGATTGTGGTCGTAGTAAATATTTACAAATTTTAAAACACTCTGTATGAACTAACTAGAGTAACTTGCATGCCAGAAATCTGATAGAGGCGGAGGTTCCCGTCTTTCGATGAGATGATGGATTTCGATCAGGCGTAAGGTTGAATTGCATGTTTCTGTCAGACCATCACCTTGTGTGTATTGTTCTGAAAGAATATAGACAAAACATCCAAAGTACTTAAAGAGTATATCAAATAAGTATCACCTGAATCTGAAGTACCAGCATTTTCAGGAATGGTGCACATCCTTTTCATCAAACGTGTCACTAAACCATCAATTATCTCCTCAACCAGTTCCTTTTCCCTTTTCGACGATAGAATGTTCTTCAATAAAGCTGAAAGAAAAAATATTTTACAAATTGATAAAAGACTGTTGTCTCAACCAAATATGGATTGAACAGATAAGATAAACAGAAAATTTAATCATTAACATAATGGTAATTTTGTCTGCACTGTATTTTGAACATGCATGTTTTGGTCTGACATTGCAGATTTAAGAACTCAAAAAAGATTCTGGATCACGCTACAGTAGTGTACGTCTATAGTAAACAGTAAATAGCAACCCACTAAGACAACAGAAAATAAGGCTGGAAGCTGGAAGTGAATTTGTAAGTCATATTCTGCAGAATATGGCAATATTGATTTGTTGCCTAGATTCCATGTCATTGGTCTTGAAACGGCCTCTTGCAGAAATGCAGGGAAAGGCCGCATACAAAAGACCCAAAGGGTCGGACCCTACCCCGGACCCGCTACGTGCACCGGGCTGCCCTTTTTTTATTCCATGCCATTGGTTTGCCATGTCAACACACTGAAATTTATGAGCACCATGATTTATTATGTACATGTAAGGTGTGCCTGCATGCCTATTCTATCCTGCTTGAATTGATAAGTGGTAACTAATAGGGTACTAGACTTCTATATTATATAATCTGGAAAGAAAAATCTAGAATTGGCCTTTGTGTCCCATAAATTCCATTATTTCAAACGACCACATTATATCCTGCACTCTTTGAGCACGTAAATGTACATATGGACCAAATGGTGATAGTTCAGCACAAATGAAATGTAGAAGGTTGAATTGGTAGTGTAGATAAGTTTGTGTTTTCTTCCTTCAAATATTATACCCATGAAAATACTAAAACTTGACTGTACAGTAATTATTTCGGATCAATACACACCAAGGCAGGAATGTCGTGTTCATCATAGTTGAGTGCTTTCTTAATATCTCACTGGATTATACATCACACTATGCATAGCTTAGATTATCGTTCAGATTCAATGATGATATTATAGCAGAATTCTGACTTACCCAAAATGAAGTCTACTGCTTGGTGAGAGAATGTACCAAATGTGGAGCAAGGTTCTCTCTGCACAAGCTAATCCAACGTTAGAAACATAGAAGAAACAAAATATGGGAATCTCAGTTACAATGAGAGGATAGAATTATACTTTCGCAAAAATCCCATCTGATAGCTCCACCAGGAAATCAGTTGACAAGCTAAGCTGTTGTATCTCATCCTCGCTATTGAAGTCTGCACAATCAAAGAATTCAAACGAAGGTTCAAGCAGATAAAATTTTGCTGCGGTAACCTCAAATAGGGAGTGGTAAGAGGGGAACGATCCAAACTTCCAAATGGCGCACAGTTCATACACACTCGTGGAACAAAAAATAAAAAGTTAAAGCATAAGGATATGTTCTGAGTAGCACCCACCCATCAAACTAGTGACGGGAAGAGATCGATCCAGTCTCCGTCGCTTCTCCTTCCACCGCGCTGTTGCGATTAAATTACAAACACGATTGTTAAAATTTGGGGGGTTGCATAGTGGCCAATTAATTTCATCTCGATCACAGACTCTAAAACTGTACCCAATCTGAGGAACCTCCTCCGCAGCACCTCGTCGACCCAATGTTCTCCTCCACCCGTTGGCGGCGGCGGCTGCAGGTCGCTGCACCCGTCAAAGAAGTGGCAGCGGCATGACGCAACCGGCGGCTCCATCGCCTCCCCTCGCACCCCATCTGATCGACAACACATCTAAGTCACACCAACTGGGCGCCGGAAACTGAACGAACGCGGGCGCGCGCACTTACCTTGGAGGAGCTTGAGCTCTTCGCGGAGGCGGAGGATCTCGCGCTTCCGCTCCTTAGCCTAGGTCAGAGAAGAGGATGAAGTGAGATGAATTAGAGGTTTGTGGTAGGAGGGGGGGGGGGGGGGGGGTGGGTATGAGACCTTGCGCTTCCAGTGGATAAGAGGCGGGGAGGAGGTGCCCGCGGCGGCGGCGGTTGTCGAGGGGAGGCGTTTGTAGTGGATGAGAGCCATTGCGAGGGCTGCCTTCAGCGATGGCGAGTCTATCCGGGACGAGGATGCGGCCAGCGGCGTCGCCGTCGGCGGGCGGGAGGCGGGAGCCATGGCGATTTCGGCGACGAGCAGGAGGGAGAGAGCGAAAGCCCAGATGAGAACCGGAAGCACAAGAGAGCGCAATTTGAAATTTATAACTAAAAAAACTCGACTATACCACCTATATAACCAAATGAACTCCCAATACATGAGTGTATTACGAGCCGAAAGAAATATAAAACAACAACCGAACAAGTATACGGCCAAGCAATACAAAATGAAAAAGTAGCTCTCTTACAAAGCCGATCCTAGGATAATCGGCACACGCACACTGCAAGCGACTACGCTACCGCAAGATAAGACAAGAGGAACTGAGTACAACGACAATGCCACGCCCTAGTACACCTAATCTCCACAACCACGCCCTCAGGAGGGAAACTAACGCAACACGTCACCGCTACCGGGTCCACAATGGACAAAAAGGATTTCACCCAGAACCCGGACACAAAGGGAAACACCATGACGACATCTTCAAGAAGAGAGCGGCACCCGCGAGCGTCACCGTTGTCGGCGTCAGAGCGCAGAGCTTTCGCCCGGTAGCTCCCGTGTGCCACCACGAGGTCTTCAGGAGGAACACGACGAGATCGGAACCCCAAATCTGGATCGGGGCACCTCCAATGCCAGAGATAGAGAGCGCTCCCGAGCCACTCTCCGTCGTGCCTCTCGCCGCCCACACGACCAAGAGGCACCGCCACCGCCACCACCATGGGGCTCGTGGAGAGCCAACCATGTGGACCGCCTTCCAGCCCCCCCTAGATCTAAGGCACGAGACATAGCCAACCGCCGGCTTCACAGTGCATGGACCGCGACTTGAGAAAACCAGCCCCTGAGCCAGGGTCGGTGCCACCACCGTAGGGGCACCGACGCCTGAGTCCCCTCCAATCCCGATGGACCAGGGGTACATGACCCAAAGGTTGCCGACGGCAATCACTGAGCCCACAGCTCAGACGACGCCAAGTCCACGACCATCAACACTGACCTGACTGTCGGCTTAGCTCTATCATGACCACCACCGCCACGGACCTTCACCGACGCCATAACGTGAAGACGCCCTCCAATCGAACCGCAAGCTCCCACCTTGCCCGAGCCGGACACGACCTAGAGTCGAGCACTGATTCCAGGGCGACCAAGCGTCGGACCTTATGCGAGGAGAAACGAACCCCGGGCAAGAGGACCACATCAAACTCCCACACCAACGGCTAGTCCGTGTTGCCAGCCCACTGCCAGTCAACACGTGCGGAAGAGGCGGGCGCCACCCCATCAGATCGAAGCCCAGATCCAGATGGGGGGTTGCCCATGGCAGCCGGCAACTCCGGCCGCCGGGTAGTCACTCCACACCCATGCCAACCATGTTTCCCATCGTCTCCCCACGCACGCTCCGCCACCACTAGTCAAGGCCCAAGTCTCCACCCACTACCCACTGCTCCGCCTTCCTTGCCCGCGAGAAGGCCGTCCGTCGCCGCCAGCTGCCCCTACCCGACGACCCAGGGCTGCCCGATCGCGCCGCTCCCAGCCATCGCCGCAGGGGCCCACCACGTGCCAGATTCGTCGCCACCACATTCAATGCTACTTGTGAGCTGCGTTGGGATTTCCTCAAAGAGGAGAGGATGATACGATACAGTAACGATTTCTCTCAGTTAAGAACCAAGGTTACCAATCCAGTAGGAGAACCATGCAAGACCTCGTGAACAACACCTACACACAAAAGAACAAATACTTGCACCCAACGCAAACAAGGGGTTGTCAATCCCTTGGCGGTTAACTGCAAGGATCAAATCTCGTAGTGATAGATAGATAAGCAAAAACACAAAATAAAATAATGATAAATAAATTGCAGCAAGGTATTTTTGGATTTTAATATATGATAAAGATAGACACGGGGGGCCATAGTTTTCACTAGAGGCATACAGTGGGTAAACAAATTACTATTGGGCAATTGATAGAAAGCGCATAGTTATGACGATATTCAAGGCAATGATCATGCATATACGCATCACGTCTTAGACAAGTAGATCGACTCCTCTCTGCATCTACTACTATTACTCCAAACATCGACTACTATCCAGCATGCATCTAGAGTATTAAGTTCATAAAGAACGGAGTAACGCCTTAAGCAAGATGACATGATGTAGACAAAGTAAACCCAATCAATATGAATAAACCTCATATTTTTATCCTTAATGGCAACGATACAAATACGTGTCATGTCCCTTTCTGTCACTGGGTTTGAGCACCGCAAGATCAAACCCATCACAAAGCACCACCCCCATTGCAAGATAAATCAATCTAATTGGCCAAACCAAACGAATAGATCGGAAAGAAATACAAAGCTATAACAATCATGCATATAAGAATTCAGAAAAGACACAAATAATATTCATGAATAATCTGATCATAAATCCATAATTCATTGGATCCCAACAAACACACCGCAAAAAAGGATTACATCGAATAGATCTCCAAGAACATCGAGGAGAACATTGTATTGAAGATCAAAGAGGGAGTAGAAGCCATTTAGCTACTAGCTATGGACACGTAGGTCGGTGGTAAACTACTCACACATCATTAGAAGGGCAGCAAGGTTGATGTAGAGACCCTCCGTGATCGATTCCCCCTCCGGCAGAGTACCGGAAAAGGTCTCCAGATGGGATCTCCGAAAAACAGAAACTTGCGGCGGCGAAAAAAGTATTTTTGGGTGGTTCTCTGATGTATTGGGAATATTTGGGAATTTATATAGCTGGAATTATGTTAAGAGGGGCCACGAGGGGCCCACAAGCCTAGGGGCACCCCCCCCCCCGAGGGGGGGGGGCGCCCTGCGGGCTTGTAGCTCCCTCGTGGCTCCGTAGGTCTTCTCCCGAAGCTTCTAGCGTCCCTTCTGGTCTAGAAATAATCGTCAAAAAGTTTTGTAATGTTTGGACTCCGTTTGCTACTGATTTTCTGAAGAGCAAAAAACTGCAACAGGCACTGGGCACTAGGTTAATATGTTAATCCCAAAATATGGTATATAATTGCATAATAAACATCCAAGATTGATACTATAATAACATGGGATAATCAAAAATTATGGATACGTTGGAGACGTATCAACATCCCCAAGCTTAATTCCTGCTCGTCCTTGAGTAGGTAAATGATAAAAACGGAATTTTTGATGTGAATGCTACCTATCATATTCATCATGTAATCTCTTTTGTGGTACGAATATTTAGATCCGAATAATTCAAATCAATAGTCTATAATTTGACATAAAGACATCAATACTTAGTCATACCAACAAACAACCATGCCTTTCAAAATATCAATGATAAAGAATGTTATCCCTACAAAATCATATAGCCTTGTCATGATCCATCTTCTTAACACAAAATATAAATCATCACTACCCTGGTGTCAGCCAAGCAATTAGTTCATACTTTTTAACGCGCTTCATATTTTCAACCCCCACGCAATACATGAGCATAAGCCATGGATATAGCACTATGGGTGGAATAGAGGATGGTGGTAGAGATGATATGGAGAAGACAAAAAAAGAAGAAAGTCTCACATCGACGAGGCTAATCAACAGGCTATGGAGATGCCCATCAATTGATGTCAATGCAAGGAGTAGGGATTGCCATGGAACTGCTGCACTAAGAGTTATAAGTGTATGAAAGCTCAAAAAGAAAACTAAGTGGGTGTGCATCCGACTTGTTTGCTCGCGAAGACCTCGAGCATTTGAGGAAGCCCATCATTGGAATATACAAACCAAGTTCTATAATGAAAAGTTCCCACTAGTATATGAAAAGGAAGGCATAGGAGGCTCTCTATATGAAAAACATGGTGCTACTTTGAAGCACAAGTGTGGAAAAGGATAGTAACATTGCCCATTCTCTCTTTTTCTCTAATTTTTTTCTTTTTTTTGTTGGGTTTGTTTGGCCTATATTTTTTCTGGGCTCTTTTTGGCCTCATTTTTTCATTCTTCACTTGGAACAATGCTCTGATAATGAATAATGATGAGCATCACACTTTTGTTTACTTACAACTCAAAATTACAACTCGATACTAGAACAAAATATGACTCTACACTACTAGGGAAAAGCCTAGCAGCAGCGCGGGTTTTAGGCCTATCAGTAGCGCGGGCAGGAGCGCTACTGATAAGGCGCTATAGCTAAAGCTTAGCAATAGCGTGCCTAGGCCCGCGCTACTGCTAAATTGACTTAGTAGTAGCGCTTCTCCAGAACAGCGCTACTAGTAATTAGTAGTAGCGCTTCTCCTTTCCCGCGCTACTACTATTATTTAGTTTTTTATTTCATGTTGTATCCATACACCTTTACACAAGTTTTCATACAACAGGAATTTAGAGATTGTTTTTACATAATAATGAGTTATTACATCACGGGGTGAAAGAACGGTGGACTAGTTTCAAGTGGATGTCCATCCACTTGAAACTAATCCGTGATTCTTTCACCCAATAATATAATAATATCATCATCATCATATCATTAACAACTTATCATCATAATACATCATTGTTATATAACACCTCCTCAAGATCATCGTTTTCATCAATGACATCACATAGCAAATTGGTCACTAGTCGTAATCACAAGTACTCCTCATTATCAACTCTAACACATTACCACATAATAAACATATTGTACCTCATAGGACCTACTACATTCGATTAAGACCTACTACATTTTCTAAGGTAAAATAGCAAAAAAACAAGATAGCCCCGGACTCTCCATTATGGAGAATGGAGATTAGCCTGTCTCCAATTCTTGCCTTTCGTTGAATGTTACTTCCAAGAACCTCCTTGCGAATGTCCATACATTTCTTCCATTCTTTGATGAGCATGTGTTCACCGGTTTTAGAAATCCGATATGCACAAGTGAGCTCCCTAGATTTACCTGGCAGTATGTTTAGAACTGTAAGGCGACCATTCAGATACATCAGATGAGGCACACAATCCATCGGGAGTTTTTGTTGAAAAACATAGTAATAACTTCGTAGTTAGCAATGATGTACTAGTTTTAGAAGTATGCAAAAGATGCACGGATGTCATAATAGTAAAAAATCTTATCAGGGTATCTCCAGAGAAGTTACCCTGGTTCAACACGTGCACTAGTGGCACGTATTCACCATAATTTGGAGGAGTTCGATAATAGTTATTGTAATCCCCAAGAAGAGTATAAAATGCGATCAGATGATTTTTCTCCTTATAAGTTAATTCGGAGCCATCGGTGTAGTGGGTTTTGTCTACCATCTTCCGCACAGTCTTTGAAGAATCAAAATAAGCTGTCAATGGAAATAAGTTGTCAACAATTTTTAAATAAACAATATAAATTAGTTAATAACTATGTTTGAGAAACTCACATAGCGGTACAATCGGAAGCGTATCAACAAGGACCCAAATGTCCATATTGTCTTGCTCAATGTCAGGATCACCAAGATTCATGGTGACAATCATACCCTCATAAAAACCATACATTTTGCAAAGTGCTTCCCAATTTTGGCAACCAAAATGGATTACGCTCTGAGCATTGCACAGATTTACTTCAAAATCCATATCATGATGGGTCCTTAGGTGTATTTTCTTTGTTTTAAAATTTTCATGGTCTTCAAAATCCATCCTCTCCAAGACATAGCATCTTGCATGGCATGGGATAAGCGAGTCGAATTGTAAAAGATGAAAATTAGACGTTAAAATAGTTGAAGTCATGCTTAATTACGAAAAAAACTCTTGTCATTGTTGCGTACTGTTTCAACATCGAAGGTCTCCTCGAGCTTAATGCTGAAGCGCCGATCTTCGTCCAGCTCAACGAACCTGTCGCACATACCTCGATCGTCGTGGCACCAGCTGCACTCCCCCGGAAGACTGTCGTCGTCCGAGTACAACATTTCCTACGTTCATAATTCAAAGATTAAACTTGTACAATTAAATATATGTACTAAAAAACCTAAATTAGATCATTATTTTTCGAGAAAATCCAGGCCACTCGATATTTCCTACATATTCTAGCACAAGTCATGCCAGAATTCATGGAAAAATCCGGCATGACCTTTGCTAAAAAAGGACATATCGAGCGCCTGAAATTTGTCGGAACGGAAATAAATCAACACTCCGGCAAAACATAGGCCACTCGGAGGTGTAAACTGAACATGAACGGCCACTTGGGCAACCACATATCCTATTTGAGCAACACAAGATATACATGGATATTTGGCTGGTCTCACCTCGATGTCGGAGGGGTCAGTGATGGGGACGACAGCGGGGATGATGGAGGGGCTCCTTGATTTCTAGAAAAGCAAAAACCGTATAAGTTATCACTAATACATGCCGAATAATTGCTTAAACTAAAAAATAACAACAAATATGACATGTTCAACTAGTTTTATTAATTCAACTAGTTCTTACTAAATATAAACTTACTATAAATAGAAAAAAACTAGTTCTTTCTAAAAATAAAGTAGTTCAACTAGTTATATTAATTATCTTACTAAAAATACATTAGTTCTATTAATTCAACTAGTTCAACTAGTTTATTAATTTACTTACTAAACTAATTCAACTACAACTAAAGTAGTTCAACTACAACTACTATTAATCATACTGCCCTAGTTAACTAGTACCATCACTACTAGTAATTAACATCTACTACTACTAAAAATCATTATCTATGAACCCTAAATTAACACCTACTACTACTACTACTAAACAACATCTAGTACTAACTAAGCAGAGAGAAAGGGGGTAGGGGCGGCGAGGGTGAGATCGGGATCGGGAGGCGGCGGTGCTGGGTGGGCTCGGGTGACGGCGGTGAGGTCGAGGGCGGTGGGAGGAGGGCTGCCGGCGGAGGAGGGAGGAGGGGCAGCCGCAGGCAAAGGGAGGAGGGCGGTGGCGGAGGAGAGAGGGGCGGCCGCAGGCGAAGGGAGGATGTGCGAGGTGGAGGGAGGAGGGATGGAAGGAGGGGAGTACCTCGACGGCGGACGGACGAAGGCGGCGGCGGCGGCGACCCACGACGATGGTTATCGGCGCGCGGGCGAGAGTGAGAGTGTGAGTGAGAGAGAGGGCCGGTCGTGCGCGTGGGGATAAGGTAGGGATAGTTGTAGCGCATTTGCCAAAATGTGCTACAGCTAATCTGAATAGCAGTAGCGCAGTGCATTGTTACGCGCTACTGCTAAGTTGGACTACCAGTAGCGCCTTGCAGATAAAGCGCTACTGCTAAGTGTAAGTATACAAAAATACGTCAATGCAAAAATACATTGGCCATCAATGATCTTTTTATGTACAATCTGAATTGTCAATATGAGTCCTTTCCGGTAGGAACCGGAGAGGACTCATATTGCGGCCACAAATTCTACACATAGAGTTCAGTGAAGACCAACTGGTTGTGATAGTTTTAGAAGTAACATATTTAAGGTGGTAAACACCCTGTTCGTGGAGCGAGGTGGGACTAAACTTGTGGGCTGATCTTAGCAGTAGCGATTTTCTTAGAAGCGCGCTGCTGCTAACTTCTATAGCAGTAGCGCAGTTCAGTATAGGGCGCTACTGCTATAACTAGCTGGGTTGCGAGGTCATGGCAATTAGAGCAGTAGTGCGGTTTGGTGTGGACGCGCTACTGCTATTTTCCTTGCAGCAGCGCGTTTTGCTTTCACGCGCTGCTGCTAAATAGCAGTAGCGTTGTATTTTGAGGAGCGCTGCTGGTAAGATACTGTGTATAAGCTTTTCCATAGTAGTGCTATATGAATGCCTCTGGCGGTGTACCGGGATGTGCAATGATCTAGTGTAACATGTATGAAAAATGATGAATGGTGGCTGAGCCACAAATACTATGTCAGCTATATGATCATGCAAAGCAATATGACAATTATGATATGTGTCATAAGAACAGAACTGTGGAAGTTGCATCGCAATATAACTCGGAATGACTGTGGAAATGCCATAATAGATAGGTATGGCGGTTGTTTTGAGGAAGATATAAAGAGGCTTATGTGTGATAGAGTGTATCATATCACGGGATTTGGATGCACCAGTAAAGTTTGCACCACATCTCGAGGTGAGAAATGGCAATGCATGATATCGGAGAGGCTAGCAAATGGCGGAAAGGTGAGAGTGCGTATAATCTGTGGACTCACATTAGTCATAAAGAACTCACATACTTATTGCAAAAGTTTATTAGCCCCCGAGGCAAAGTACTACTACGCATGCCCCTAGGGGGGAGGTTGGTAGGAGTTAACCATCGCACCCCCGACCTTCACGCAAAGGAAGACACTCAATAATAAATCATGCTCCAACTTCTTAACATAACAAGAGACTATATGTGCATGCTTCGGGAATCACAAACCTTAACACCAATATTCTTACTAAACCATGATCATTCACTAGTACCTCCCACATATTACCATCTTTATATCACAAAACTATTGCAAGAAATCAAACTTATCATATTTGGTGATCTACATGAGAGTTTTTATTATATCCCCCTTGAATACCTATCATATTAGGACCAATTTCATAACTCGTGCATATTGCCATTAATATTTACCAAACTCTCAAAATGATATAAGTGAACCATGAGTGTGCAACTATTTCTTTAAAATATAACCACCATCGTGCTCTAAAAGATAGCAGTGAAGTACTTGAGCAACTGCCTAGCTCAAAAGATATAAGTGAAGCACATAGAGTATTCTAAAGAATCACGAATAATGTGTGTCCCTCTCAAAAAGGTGTGTCCAGCAAATATGATAGTGGCAAACTAAAAAGAAAATAAAGCAAAGACTCATATAATACACAATGCTCCAAGAAAAACTCATATCATGTGATGAATAAAAATATAGCTCCAAGTAATTTACCGATGGTTGGTAGAAGAAAGAGGAGATGCCATCTGGGGCACCCCCAAGCTTAGAGTCTTGGGTATCCTTGAATATTACCTTGGGGTGCCTTGGGCATCCCCAAGCTTAGGGTCTTGCCACTCCTCATTCCTTCATCTATCGTGATCTCACTCAAAACTTGGAAACTTCATCATGCAAAACTCAACAGAAAACTCATGAGATCCATTAGTATAACAAGCAAATCATAAACTTTATATACGGTTTTAAACCCATTCATATTTTATTATTACATTATACCTATTGTATTCTAATTTCACCAGGACTCATACCCCCCGATACAATCCATAGATTCATTAAAACAAGCAAACAATGCAATGAAAACAAAATCTACAAAAAACAGAACAGTCTATATTGATCTGGCTAAGAGCAATACTTCCGTAACTCCAAAATTCTGAAAAATTAGGACAACATGGGCAATTTTTGTATGTAAATCATGTGTAAAAAATTCAGAATTTTATCATGTTCCAATGAATTTGAACAATTCTGCTACTGGGTGCAAAAGTTTCTCTTTTGTCAACCATCAACCAAATCATCCCAAAGGCGCTACTTGGCACAAACACTAATTTTAAACACAAAAACACAACCATAATAGTAGCATAATTGTGTGCACACAAAAAACAGAAAAGAAACAAGAAAAATAAAGACAGCTATTGGGTTGCCTCCCAACAAGCACTATTGTTTTACGCCCCTAGCTAGGCATAATGCATAGTTTCAAGTGTTGTCATCTTTAGTTTTCACCACCCTAGTGGGACTTTTTTCAAAGCCAGGAGGATCTTTACGCTTCCCACTATTTTTGGAAAATAAAGCAATTCTATTGTCCAAGGTATCTAGACGCTTATTGCAAATAGTGAGAAGATTATTCATGCGATTGAGGTTCCCACTACCATTTTTAAGAGTTTCACTAGTTTTTTGTAACTCAACCAAATTTTTCTGCATATCACCCAACTTCTCCAAGATTTGAATTCCCTCTTGGGTGTAATTAAATCATTTTTATGGAAGTGGGGTTCCCACTATTCCTTCTACTATTTCATTGGCAATGTTCGCAACAGTTTCAATAAAATTCCCTTTTGTAGCAAAATCCAAAAGTTGTCTATTAGGCATGGTGAGCCCTACGTAAAAGTCTCAAAGCAAAATTTTCATATCCCCTTTTATAGGGAAAACACGATAATATTCCATCATCCTATACCAAGTGTCTTCCAAATTTTCTCCTTGCTTTTGCTTGAAGTAAATAACTTCAAAGTCTGGAGACAAAGGAGGGATAGTAATGTTGGTCATAGTGGCAAAACAAGCAAGCAAATGAACAAGAAGGCAAGCAAAAAGGCAAACAAAATTTTTTTGTGTGTTTTTTTGTAAAACTGTTTTAGAAGTGGGGGAGATGAAAACAAGAGGCAAATGGCAAATAAAAGTGAATGTAAGGAGATGAAATTTTATGTGATGGTACTTGATAGGTTTTGGTGATGTCTCCCCGACAACGGCGCTAGAAATTCTTCCTGCTACTTGTGAGCTACGTTGAGATTTCCTCAATGAGGAGAGGATGATGCAGTACAATAGAGATAAGTATTTCCCTCAGTTAAGAACCAAGGTTATCAATCCAGTAGGAGAACCATGCAAGACCCCGTTGTTGGATTGAAGGTATGTCTAGAGGGTGGTGATTAGACTACTTGATCAAATAAAAATATAACCTTTTCCCAATTTTAGTTGTGGGCCGATTTTAGCAAATCTAGCAAGTCAAGTATCATCCTACACATGCAATTCTAAGAGTATAGCAGCGGAAAGTAAAACATTGCACATGTAAGTAAAGGAGGGGTTTGGAGATTTCAAACGTAATGAAGACACGATGATTTTTGGCGTGGTTCTGATAGGTGGTGTTATCGTACGTCCACGTTGGTGGAGACTTCAACCCACGGAGGGTAATGGTTGCGCGAGTCCATGGAGGGCTCCACCCACAAAGGGTCCACGAAGAAGCAACCTTTTCTATTCCACCATGGCTTCCGTCCACGAAGGACCAGCCTCACTCGGGTAGATCTTCACAAAGTAGGCGATCTCCTTGCCCTTACAAACTCCTTGGTTCAACTCCACATGGTCTTGGAGGCTCCCAAGTGACACCTAACCAATCTGGGAGATACCACTCTTCAAAAGGTAATAGATGTTGTGTTGGTGATGAACTCCTTGCTCTTGTGCTTCAAATGATAGTCTCCTCGACACTCAATCTCTCTCTCATAGATTTGGCTTGGGTATGAGAAGGATTGGAGTGGAAAGCAACTTCAAGAGGCCAGAAATCAAGGTTCAAATGGTAGGAATGAAATCTCTTGATCTCAACACATGTGTAGGTGGTTCTCTCTCGAAAAATTAATGGTGGAGGTTATGTTTCATTCTGATGGCTCTCTTAGAGAGTAAGTGGTGGCGGAGGGTATAAATAGGCAGCACCAAAAATCCAACCGGTACAAGCTTTTGATCCAACTTGGTAGCACCTATATGATAATCTCGATGAGACCGACTAGTGCAAAAGACTTAACCGTTAGGATTTTTGATGAGACCGATTATACCAACTTGATGGGACCGAAGTGCAATGGCTAGGGCAGAGTCTTGTCTTAGTAATTCCGATTGATTCATCTCGGTAATTCTAAAATGAAACGACTTCATTACAGAAGCTTGTCAAGGCCTTCTCGGTGGGATCGAGGACCAATTTGGTCAGACTGATCTGTTAGGGTTTTGGCTGTGGCAATAGAAGGATCATCTTGGTGTGTTCGGAGTGGATTGTATCGATGGGACTGGAATGATGAATTAGGGTTTGGACAGATGTGTTTTGGGAAAGTGATGGAGGGTTTTTGGATCACTAAGCACTTTGAGAAACAACCTCATCAACAATACCTCATCCCCTTTTAATAGTGTTGGCTTTCCTAAGGGCAATGTGATCTTGGATCACTGAACCAAAAATGTAGAGACTTGGCGTAGCCAGTTATTGTTCTTCACATTTTGAGGGGTCCACGACCATTAGTCCATGCCATGCCAATCATTGATCTTTTCTGAAATCTAGATAAAGTGTTCATGAAAGTGGGGTTTCATAAGCGGTCTTGGCCTGGTTGTTGGACACAAATGAAGTACACGAAGTTGCAGCAATGGATAACTTTTAACTAAATAAAACCCAAGTCTAAACGGTGCCTTAAGGGATGTATTTCTAGGGGGAAAGAGAGGGGATTTCGTCCACCCTTGGCAAGGTGGGACTAAAAACACCTCCTAAGTCATTTTCCCTATAATATGGACTCTAAAAATAGCCAAATGAGAGGTATTTTGAAAATATATGGGCCTAGCCCAAAACTAAGGTGACACAACACCAATAATAAGTTATGGACGAAATTTATGAAAGACATGTTGTATATTTCATCCATTTTCTTGTATATCATCATGGTGGCTTCAAAGTGTGAAAATCTCCTTTAGAAACTATGTTCTTGTTCTGTTCACGCGCGCCTTCATCATAGTGCTTGATCATTCTCCAGTGTTCATTCTTCTTGTCCATGCTAGGTGCTTCAACTGTAACCAACACAAATCTTACATTCTTAAGAAGTTGCTCCCCATCACTACCAATTCTTTCAACATGCAAGTTATCCACGTCAGCATCCATTCCCGTGCGGCCACGTTAGCACTAATCCTCCACCCGCATGGTTTTCCATCGCTAATCCCTCTTAACTCGGCGGGCTGGGATGTACGAAGCCACAAATGAAGCGTCACCTTTTTGTTCGTTTTTGTTTCCAAAAGTAACAGCCGAATAACACCTACCGGCAACCGTGGAAGTCGGAAGACCAGCCGTCCTCGCCACCCCATCTGTTGTCGCACCTCCTCATAAAATCTGCAAAACCGCCGAGCCGGGGATACGACAGGCAGCGAGCGCACATCCATGAGCGGCGCCACCGGCTGATCCAACTTAAGGGGTGCCCGGTGATCCTTCCTTGTGTGGTTCGAGATGGGGCCGCCGCCTTCTCCCGTCGCATGGTCCAGGTCTGACGGGGAGGGCACATAGCCGGCACCCATCCAGGAGCGGCGCCACCAGCTGCTCCAACTGATGGGGCGTCCGGTGACCCTTCTCCCGTGTGATTTAAAATGGGTCGTAAGGTTCCCTTGTCGCACGGTCCAGATCTGACGAGGCCACATCGGCCTCCACGGCAAAGCCTCGGACTAGAGGCGTTCACCAGTTCATGGTGAGGTAGGAGTTCGAGCTCCACAAGGCTGGTACAGGGCGAAAGCTTACTGTGTAGCAGTTCAAGCTATTCATCAGCCGCTCCCCCAGTCTCATTTCCTACACGGACATTGTTCTCTGTCGTTTCCCCAACAGAGTGCCAACTAGCATCAATGTCCTCCAGCTTCTACATACTCTTTCATCGGTCCCTCGGTTGCTGGCCGACCAACACCAAGGTCCTCAAGCTGCTCCTCTACTTTGTACTTCTTAACTCTGCATTATTTCTACCACTAATTCTGTAGTATGTTGCAAAGCTCCACGTGATTTATAAGTAAAGGTTCTTAATCAGTTGATTGGTTTAGTGCCAGAACGTACTATTGTTTCAGTATTTTTTTTGCCACCGATCTTAGTTGTTTATTTTCCACCGATTGTAGTTGTTTCTTCCACTAATTTTCATTTACAAGAGAGTGTTTCATGATTTTTCTGTTGTATGCCTCCCTTAGCTAACAATCGAACCGATGATTTATCAGATGTTTATAGAAGAGCACAAATTTCAGTCTCAGTTGATTGGTTAAGCGTTTGAACGCATTATTGTTTCAGTTGTTTGTTTGACATTGATCTTTAACAACTATTCATACTTGTGATATTACCATCGAAGTTTGGTGGTATTACCAGAGAACAAGGATCCATGAGATTTTTTTTCTTTTCATTCTGCTAGGAATCACATATGAACCACACAATTGTACCAAAAGTTCTTATTTTATTTTCCATTGCAGGGTTACTACAAGCAACACTAATTCTTCGTGATTTATTGAATGTTGATAAAATTTCCGTATGAAATTATGTAGAGCAACTGGGCTCATTGTTGTGATCTACCATCATCAAAGACATTGATATTTCACACCCATCTCAATCTGGTGCCGCCCGTGTTGGCCATGATACATCTGCGGTCCTTGAAGTTTTGTTTGCTCTCTGTGCTAGGCTGCAGTCTTTCTTGAGGCGTTCGTTTATTCTGCCCCGCTCATCCAGGTTTCTATTGAAGAGGAACGAGTGTATAGCCAGGTGGTTCTTCAATCCAATGATTTTCCTCATATGTTTCTAACACAAATTGTCACTATTTTCTGTTATACCTATGGAATTTAATTTCTGTTATACAATATTCGTCTCCATGCAATCCAAATGCTATACATCACCAATAATCTATGGGTTAAGTGAATTCAGTTACCTTAGAAAAAAATAAAAGGTGCAGTTTAGACTCTACACTAGCAATCTGTAGTGTAGTAATATCTTTAAATCATCAGCCATATATGAAATATATCATATCATTTATTTAAATTGTTGTCTTCTTTTGTACGTGGATGTTTCTTCAAAAATCAACAACAAATTCCCGCAGCAACGCGCGGGGCGTCATCTAGTATATCTAAGTTAGGCAGCATCGCATTCTCATGAACATTAGAAACATTACCAAGAAACAAAAGTACCTGATAATTTAACTGGCGTGCGCGAGCTCTAGTAATTGGTCTAATAGGTATAGTAGCAGGGGTTGTGGGTGTAACTGTGCTAGCCATGTCCTCATCATTAATGATCTTTGGTAGTTGCGGATGCTTGCTAGAGTTCCAATCATAAGTGCATATGATCCAAGTATGAAATGTATGTTAGCTCATGCCTCTCCCTCATATAAAATTGCAATAATGATTACCGATTTAGTTATCGGTTGCCTACGGACAAATAACTTTCTTGTGTTACAAAAAGCTATCTACTAAACAACTAACTTTTATTATCTTGCAAATTACTCATAGTTTTATTCTTGCTAAGTACATCTAGTTTTATCTTTGCAAACCTATCATATCACCAACAAAATAGTTTCATAGTAGTTCTCGGTAAAGCAAACTTTAAGTGTGCATAGAGTTGTATCGGTGGTTGATAGAACTTGAAGGGAATACAAATCCTACCTTTAGCTCCTCGTTGGGTTCGACACTCTTACTTATCGAGTAAGGCTACAATTGCTCCCCTATACTTGTGAGTTATCATACTTTTATGGAGATTACATTGGGTGAAGCTACTAAATTAACATTATGTCAAATTATTCACAATGGCATACTAAAAGAGCTCCTACTAGTAAAAAAGTGAATTCTATTGAAGAAATCAGTACTTTGAGTGATAAAGTTGATGCGCTTATGAAATTGGTTGCTAGTAAAAATGCTCCTATTGATCCTAATGATGTGCCTTTTGTCTACTTTGATTGAGCAAAATAATGATCCCATAGATGTGAATTTTGTCTCGTGAAACAATTTTAATAGAAATGCTTATAGAGGTAATCTTAATCCTAGGCCGTTCCCTGGAAATTCCTCTAATAATTATGGCAATTCCTATGGTAATTCTTATAATAATAATAATAATAATAATAATAATAATAATAATAATAATAATAATAATAATAATAATAATAATAATAATAGGAGGCCCTCTGATCTTGAAAGTAATATTAAAGAATTTATCAATGCTCAAAAAGTTTTCAACACTACGATAAAAGAAAATTTGAGTAAAATTTATGATATGTCTAGGATTATTGATAGAATTATTCATGATGTAGAAAATATTAAGGATAAATTTTTACCACCCAAGGTTGATATTAATGAGCCAATTACAGCTTTATATATCTCCATGGATGAGAGTAAGAAAAGAACCGCTATGCTAAGAGCTAAACACGAATTTTTAGAGAAAGCGTTTCCACCCGATTTTTTTTGTAGCAATGATGGAGATGTTAAAATGAATGGTGTTTATTCTATTGATTCTTTGTTTAGTAATGTTAAACCTGAAGATAAGGGGACTGAAGAGGAGTCAACTTTAGCTAGAAGGCGTCCCCATAATTCGGAGGGTGAAAAATTTGATGAAAAAATGATAAAAGTGGGTTTGGAGAGGTAAAACTTTAACTAGTGATGTGCCCACTCTCTTGGATTACAAAGACTTTAACTATGATAGTTATTCTTTGATTGAATGCATTTCTTTGTTGCAATTCATGCTAAATTCACCCAACACTTATGAGCAAAATAAGGCTTTTACTAAACATATTGTAGAAGCGATGATGAAAGCTTTAGAAGAGGAGCTAGAATTAGAGATTTCAATTCCTAAAAAATTATATGATGAGTGGGAACCTACAATTAAAGTTAAAATTAAAAATTATGAGTGCAATACTTTATGCGATTTTGGTGCTAGTGTTTCCATGATTCTGAAATCTCTATGTGTTGTGTTAGGTCTTACCAATATAAATGAATGTTCTCTTAATTTGCACTTGGCATATTCTAGTATTAAAAAGCCTTTGGGTATAATTAATGATGTTCCTATTCTTGCAAATAGGAACTATGTGCCCGTTGATTTTATTGTACTTGATATTGGTTGCAATCCGTCTTGCCTCATAATACTTGGTAAACCGTTCTTACGAACTATAGGTGTCGTTATTGACATGAAAGAAGGGAATATTAAATCTTAGTTTCCGTTAAAGAAGGTATGGAACACTTCCTTAGAACTAGAATTAAGCCACCATATGATTCAATCATGAGGGCCACCTATGGAACTAAAACCAAAGATGGCAATACTTGAAACTATGCATTATGCCTAGCTAGGCGCATAAAACAATAGCGCTAGTTGGAAGACAACCCAATAGTTATCTTTTTTGGTATCTTTTCTGTTTTAAATAAACATACAATTATGCTACTATTATGATTGTACTTTTTATGTTTTAATTAGTGTTTGTGCCAAGTAAAGCCTTTAGGATGGTTTGGATGATAGTTGACTCGATTCTGCCAAAAAACTGAAACTTCTGCGCCTAGTTCTGGAATTTTGTAAATTCACAGAAACGTGTTTTTGCTCTGAATTTTTTACACATAATTTATATACAAATTTACCACGCTGTCCTAATTTTTCAGAATTTTTGAAGTTACAGAAGTATGGTCAATGTTCAGATTACTATATACTATTCTATTTTTGACAGATTCTCTTTTCATTGCATTGTGTGCTTATTTTGATGAATCTATGGATTGTATCATTGGGTAAAAGCTATGGTAAAGTTAGAATGTAGTAGGTATAATGCAATAATAAAATATGAATGGGTTGCGACAGTGCTTAAAGTGGTTATTGTTATTATTATACGAACGGATCTTGGGAAAGTTTTGTTAAGTTTTGTGTGATTGAAGTTTTCAAGTTTTGGATGAGATCACGATGGATGAAGGAATAAGGAGTGGAAAGAGCCTAAGCTTGGAGATGCACGATCCACCCCAAGGTAATATTCAAGGACTCCCAAGCAACTAACCTTGGGGATGCTCGGGAAGGCATCCCCTCTTTCTTCTCACGACCATGGGTAATTTTACTTGGAGCTATATTTTTATTCATCACATATCATGAGTTTTGCTTGGAGCGTCTTGTATTATATGAGTCTTTGCTTGTTTTGCTTTTTAGTTTGTCACAATCATCTTTGCTGAACACACTTGTTTGAGAGAGCCACACGCTTATCATAATTTGTTAGAATACTCTATGTGCTTCGCTTAAATCTTTTGAGCTAGGCAGTTGCTCCAATGCTTCACTTAAATCTTTTTTAGCACGGCGGTGGTTATATTTTAAAGAAATTCACTCTCAAGCTTCACTTATATTATTTTGAGAGTTGATATGATTAATATCTAAAGAAATGTACTCTCATGCTTCACTTATATTATTTTGAGAGTTGATTTTTTTTGAAGAAATATTTGCACTCTCGTGCTTCACTTATATATTTTTGAGAGTTGATAATAGAAAAAGTAATTTGCATAAGCTATGAATTTGGTCCCAAAGTGATGAATATCCAAGAGGGATATAATAAAAACTTTCATATAGGTCATTGGATATGATAAGCTTGATTCCTTGCAATAGTTTTGAGATATGGAGATAGTAATATGTGAGTCATGTTGGTGAGTAATTGTGGTTTAGTAAGAATATTGGTATTAAGGTTTGTGATTCCCTATGCAAGAACGTAAAGTCAATTGTTATGCAATGAAGTTATACCCTACTTGTGGTGCATTATTCAGTGTTAGTTTTGTTTAATGCGCGTTTATGACCGTTTTCATTTTTTGGTTGGTCGCTTCTCAATCTATTTGCTAACCTTCACTTGTACTAAGCGGGAATGTTGCTTGTGCACCCAATTCATTTAACCAAAGTTGTGCCAAATGAGTCCATCTTACCTACCTATATGCGGTACTTCCATGCCGTTCTAAGAAAATTTGCATGTACCAACTCTAATAATTCAAAATAAATTTCCGCTTTGTGTGCCCGTACTGTTCATGTGGCGACAGGGGGTGGCCAATGTTTTCCATGCTAGGCGGGTTATTCTCATGATGAGTGTTTATCCATTTGTCATTGCATGAGAGTGTGACACGTAATAGGGATGCCCAGTCCCGAAATGAAAAAAAATTAATATGATGATAATAATAAGTTCCTTGGAAAGTGTTGGTATGGAAGGCACCCGTGGATACGGCTAGCCATGGCTTGTGAAAAGAAAGGTGGAAAAGAAATAAATTTTATTTTTGTTTTGGAACCGCCTATAATGTGTCTAGCATCAAAGATATTGGGAACTTTCGGTCGTGGCATTGATAGGAAAAGCATGCCTCTCAAAATAATTTTATCTCTAAATTTTAGCTTTGAGCATTGGCACCTCTGCAAATCTCTGCTTCCCTCTGGGAAGGGCCTATCTATTTACTTTTATGCAATTTTTATTTTTATTTTGAGTCTCCATCTTCTCTTACAAAGCACCAACTAGGGAACACTATTGTCATACTTGTCCATTAGATGTAGCTAATATTTGAGTGTGTTTCATGAATGGATCAATCATTGAGCATAATGGGCTAGGGATAGCTTTCTTTAGCGTTGATATTTTGAAAGACATGGTTTCTTGTTAGTATGCTTAAGTATTGATGTTTTAATGTCAAATTATAGACTATTGCTATGAATCATTCAAGTCCAAAAATCCATGCTACAAAAGAAAATAATATATGATGAATATGTTAGGTAACATTCTACATCAAAAAAACTGTTTTTATCATTTACCTACTCGAGGACGAGCAGGAATTAAGCCTGGGGATGCTTGATACGCCTCCAACGCATCTATAATTTTTGTTTGTTCCATGCTATTATATTTTCAATCTTGGATGTTTTATATACACTTTCAAGCAATTATATATCATTTTTGGGGGCTAACCTACTAACTTAGTTCCCAGTGCCAGTTGTTGTTTTTTGCTTGTTTTTGGTTTTGCAGAATATCAGTACCAAACGAAGTCTGAATGCCACGAAACTTTTTGGTTATTTTTTCTGGACATTAGAGACCCTGGAAGCTTCGGGAGGGGATGAGAAGATGGAGTAGTGGCCCATGAGGCACCAGGGCGCGCCTAGGGGGGTAGGACACACCCTAGTGGCTCGTGGGGCCCACGAGGCTCCGTTTGACCTAACTCCGCCTCTATAAATTCTCTAAAATCATGAAACCAAAAAAGGAGTCCATGAAATAATTTTTTCACTGTCGCAAGTTCCAGAACCATGAGATCCCATCTGGAGGTCTTTTCTCGCACTATGTCGGAGGGGGATTCGATCACGGAGGGGCTCTACATCATCCTTGCCGCCTTTTTGTTGATGTGTGAATAGTTTACCACGGACCTATGGGTCCATATTAGTTAGATGGCTTCTTCTCTCTATTTGATCTTCAATACAATGTTCCCCTCGTTGTTCTTGGAGATCTATTCGATGTAATGACCTTTTGTGGTGTGTTTGTTGGGATCCGGTGAATTGTGAGTTTATGATCATATCCATACATGAATATTATTTGAGCTTGCTTTGAAACTTTTATGCGTGCTCACTATAGTTCGTATTTCTTCTCTGATTTATTGGTTTGGTTTGGCCAACTAGATTGATTTATCTTGCCATGGGAAGAGATGCTTTGTAATGGGTTCGATCTTACGGTGCCCAATCCCAGTGACAAAAAGGGACATGACACATATGTATTATTGCTATTAAGGGTAAAAGGATGGGGTTTCTTCATACGTGGGTTTATCTTGTCCACATCATGTCATCTTGCTTAAGGCGTTACTCCATTTTCCCATGAACTTAATACATTAGATGCACGTTGGATAGTGGTCGATGTGTGGAGTAATAGTAGTAGATGTAGAATCGTTTTGGTCTACTTGTCTCGGATGTGATGCCTATGTATGATCATTGCCTTGTATATCGTCATAATTATTTGCTTTTCTATCAATTGCCCAACAGTAATTTGTTTACCCACCGTATGATATTTTCTTGAGAGAAGCCTCTATTGAAAACTATGGCCCCCGGGTCTATCTTTTATCATATATTAAAACCAAAAATACCTTGCTGCAATTTTATTTTATTTATTATATTTTGTATTTTTGTCCGATCTATCTACCAAAAACAATACAATTTAACCTTGCTCGTAACCGTTGAGGGATTGACAACCCCTTTGCGCGTTGGGTTGCAAGTATTTATTGTTTGTGTGCAGATGTTATTAATGAGTCGTTGCTTGGTTCTCCTGTTGGATTAATAACATTGGTTTTGTAACTAAGGGAAATACTTATCTCTACTGTACTGCATCATCCTCTCCTCTTTGGGGAAATCCCAACGCAGCTCACAAGTAGCAAGACATTCATATAGAGTCATATTTTGTTGTAGTATAGAGTTGTAATTTTGAGTTGTAAGTAAATAGAAGTGTGATGATCATCATTATTCTTCTTAGAGCATTGTCCCTGTGAGGGGAAAAAAGAGGCCAAAAAGAGCCCAAAAAAAAGAGGACAAAAATAGCCCACCAAAAAAATGAGAGAAGAGAGAAGGGGCAATGTTATTATCCTTTTCCACACTTGTGCTTCAAAGTACCACCATGTTTTGCATATAGAGAGTCTCCTATGTAGTCACTTTCATACACTAGTGGGATTTTTCATTATAGAACTTGTCTTGTATATTCTGATGATGGGCTTCCTCAAGTGCCCGAGGTCTTCTAGAGCAAGCAAGTTGGATGCACACCCACTTAGTTTTCAGTTTGAGCTTTCATACACTTGTAACTCTTAGTGCATCTGTTGCATGTCAATCCCTACTCATTGCATTGACATCAATTGATGGGCATCTCCATAACCCGTTGATTAGTCGCGTCGATGTGAGATTTTCTCCTATTTTGTCTTCTCCAGATTAATCTCTACCACAGTATTCTATTCCACCCATAGTGTTATATCCATGGCTTGCGCTCATGTATTGCATGGAGGTTGAAAAAGCTGAAGCACGTTAAAAAGTATGAACCAATTGCTTGGCTGACACCGGGGTAGTGCATGATTTATATTTTGTGTTAAGAAGATGGAGCATGACAAGGCTATTTGGTTTTGTAGGGATAGCACTCCTTGGCATTTTTATTTTGAATTACATGATTGTTTGTTGGTATGCCTGAGTATTGATGTCTTTATGTCAAATTATAGACTATTGCTTTGAATCATCCGAATCTAAATATTCATACCATAAAAGAAAGATTACATGATAGACATGTTAGGTACCATTCCATAACAAAAATTCTTTTTTTATCATTTACCTACTTGAGGACGAGCAGGAATTAAGCTTGGGGATGCTTGATACGTCTTCAATCTATCTATAATTTTTTATTGGTCCATGCTATTATAGTATCAATCTTGGATGTTTTATACACAATCATATATCATTTTTTGGGACTAACCTATTGTCCTAGTGCCAAGAACCAATTGTTATCTTTTTGTCCGTTTTTGGTTTTCCAGGAAATCAGTACCAAACGAAGTCCAAATGTTATGAAACTTTTTGACAATTTTTTTATGGACAAGAGGGACCCTAGAAGCTTCGGGAGGAGACCAGAAGGCAAGCTAGGAGACTGTAAGGCAATAGGGCGTGCCCAGGGGGTAGGGGCACCCTGATGCCTTGTGGGCCCCTCGTCGCTCCATTCGACCTAATTCCACCTCTATAAATTCTCTAAAATCGGGAAACCAACAGAGAGCCATCCAAAATACTTTTTCCGCCGCCGCAAGTTTATGTTCTTCCTTGATCCCATCTGGAGGCCTTTTCCGATAGTTTACCGGACGGGAAATCGATCACGCAGGGCTTCTACATCAACCTTGCCTCCCTTCCGATGATGTGTGAGTAGTTGATCACAGACCTATGGGTCCATAACTAGTATCTAGATGGCTTCTTCTCTCTCTTTTATCTTCAATACACTGTTCTCCTCGATGTTCTTGGAGATCTCTTCGATGTAATCTTCTTTTGCGGTGTGTTTGTTGGGATCCGATGAATTATGGGTTTATTATCAGATTATTCATGAATATTAACTGAGTCTTATGTGAATTATTCTATGCATGATTATTATAGCTTTGTATTTCCATCTGATCTATCCGTTTAGTTTGGCCAACTAGATTGATTTATCTTGCAATGGGAGAGGTGCTTTGTAATGGGTTCAATCGTGCAGTGCTTTATATCCTAGTGACAGTAGGGGACAAGACATGTATTTTTATTGTTGCCATTAAGGGGAAAACGACGGGGTTTATTCATATTGGTTGGATTTACTTTGTCTACATCATGTCATCTTGCATAAGGCATTACTCCATTTTTATGAACTTAATACACTAGATGCATGCTGGATAACGGTCGATGGGTGGAGTAATAGTAGTAGATGCAGGCAGGAGTCAGTCTACTTGTCTTGGACGTGATGCCTATATACATGATTATTGCCTTGAATATCGTAGTAACTATGTGCTTTTCTATCAATTGCGCAACTGAAGGAAATATGCCCTAGTGGCAATAATAAAGTTGTTATTTTATATTTCCTTATTCATGATAAATGTTTATTATTCATGCTAGAATTGTATTAACTAGAAACTTGATACATGTGTGAATACATAGACAAAACACCGTGACCCTATTATGCATCTACCAGACTAGCTCGTTGATCAAAGATGGTTAAGTTTCCTAGCCATGAACATGTGTTGTCATTTGATGAACAGGATTAGTGGAATGATGTGATGGACAAGACCCATCCGTTAGCTTAGCATAATGATCGTTCAGTTTTATTGCTACTACTTTCTTCATGTCAAATACATATTCCTCCGACTATGAGATTATGCAACTCCTGGACACCGGAGGAATGCCTTGTGTGCTATCAAACATCACAACGTAACTGGGTGATTATAAATATGCTCTACAGGTATCTCCGAAGGTGTTTGTTGGGTTGGCATAGATCGAGATTAGGATTTGTCACTCCGAGTATCAAAGAGGTATCTCTGGGCCCTCTCGGTAATGCACATCATATGAAGCCTTGCAAGCAATGTGACTAATGAGTTAGTTTCGGGATGATGCATTATGCAATGAGTAAAGAGATTTGCCGGTAACGAGATTGAACTAGGCATGAAGATACCGACGATCGAATCTCGGGCAAGTAACATACCGATGACAAAGGGAATAACGTATGTTGACATAACGGTTTGACCAATAAAGATCTTCATAGAATATGTGGGAACCAATACGAGCATCCAGCTTCCGCTATTGGTTATTGACCAGAGAGGTGTCTCGGTCATGTCTACATAGTTCTCGAACCCGTAGGGTCCGCAGCTTAACGTGCGATGACATTATGTATTATATGAGTTATGTGTTTTGGTGACCAAAGATTTTTTGGAGTCCCGGATGAGACCACAGACATGATGAGGAGTCTCGAAATGGTCGAGCGGTAAAGATTGATATATTGGAAGGAAGTATTCGGACACCGGAAGAGTTCCAGAGTGTATCGGGTACATACCGGAGTACCGTAGGGGTTACCGGAACCCCGCGGTGAAAGATATGGGCCATATGGGCCATAGTAGGGAGGTACACCAGCCCACAAGGGGCTGGCGCGCCCCCCACAGGAAGGAGGCCGAATTGGACTAGGAGAAGGGGGCAGCGCCCCCTTTCCTTCTCCCTTTCCTACTCCTTCCCCCTTTCCCACTTGGGGCGCACCTAGGCCGGCCTCCTCTCCCTCCCCCTTTATATACCGGGGGGGGGCTATGAGACACACCAATTGATCTAAGCCGTGTGCGGCGTGCCCTTCCACAGTTTACGCCTCCGGTCATATTCTCGCGGCGCTTAGGCGAAGCCCTGCGCGGATCACACCACCATCACCGTCATCACGCCATCGTGCTGGCAGAACTCATCTACTCCTTCGACCCTCTGGTAGACCAAGAGCTCGCCGGATGGCATCACGTTGAACATGTGCAGAACTCGGAGTTGCCGTATGTTTGGTACTCAATCGGTCAGAACGAGAAGACGTTCGACTACATCAACCGCGTTAAGCAAATGCTTTCGCTTTGGGTCTACGAGGGTATGTGGGCACACTCTCCCCCTCTCATTGCCATGCATCTCCTAGATAGATCTTGCGTGAGCGTAGGATTTTTTTTGAAATAGTATGCTACGTTTCCCAACAGTGGCATCTGAGCCAGGTCTATGCGTAGATGATATGCACGAGTAGAACATAAAGAGTTGTGGGCGGTGATCGTCATACTGCTTACCACCAATGTCTTATTTTGATTCAGCGGTATTGTTGGATGAAGAGGCCCGGACCAACCTTACATGACCACGTTCATGAGACCGGTTCCACTCACAGATATGCAACTAGTTTTACATAAAGGTGGCTGGCGGGTGTCTGTTTCTCCAACTTTAGTTGAATCGAATTTGACTGCAGCTGGTCCTTGTGAAGGTTAAAATAGCAAACTTAATAAATCACCATTGTGGTTTTTGTGTCGTAGGTAAGTACAATTCTTGCTAGAAGCCCATAGCAGCCACGTAAAACTTACAACAACAAAGTAGAGGACGTCTAACTTGTTTTTGGAGGGTATGTTGTGATGTGATATTGTCAAGACATGATGTGATATAAGTTGTTGTATGAGATGATCATGTTTTGTAAAAGTTATCGGCAACTGGCAGGAGCCTTATGGTTGTCGCTTTATTGTATGAAATACAATCGCCATGTAATTGCTTTACTTTATCACTAAGCGGTAGCGATAGTCGTAGAAGCAATAGTTGGCGAGATGACCACGACGTTGCGATGGAGATCAAGGTGTCCAGCCGGTGATGATGGAGATCATGACGTTGCTTTGGTGATGGAGATCAAAAGCACAAGATGATGATGGCCGTATCATGTCACATATTTTGATTGCATCTGATGTTTATCTTTTATGCATCTTATTTTTCTTAGTACGGCGGTAGCATTATAAGATGATCCCTTACTAAAAATTTCAAGTTATAAGTGTTCTCCCCGAGTATGCACTGTTGCGGAAGTTCTTCGTGCTGAGACACCATGTGATGATCGGGTGTGATAAGCTCTACGTTCAAATACAACGGGTGCAAGCCAGTTTTGCACATGCGGAATACTCGGGTTAAACTTGACGAGCCTAGCATATACAGATATGGCCTCGGAACACTAGAGACCGAAAGGTCGAACATGAATCATATAGTGGATATGATCAACATAGAGATGTTCACCATTGATGACTACTCCATCTCACGTGATGATCGGACATGGTTTAGTTGATTTGGATCATGTATCATTTAGATGACTTGAGGGATGTCTATCTAAGTGGGAGTTCTTAAGTAATATGATTAATTGAACTTAATTTGTCATGAACTTAGTCATGATAGTTTTTGCACATCTATATTGTAGATCAATGGCACGTGCTACCGTTCCCTTGAATTTTAATGCGTTCCTAGAGAAAGCTAAGTTGAAAGATGATGGTAGCAACTACACGGACTGGGTCCGTAACTTGAGGATTATCCTCATTGCTGCACTGAAGAATTATGTCCTTGATGCACCTCTAGGTTTACCACCTGCCCCAGCAACTACAGACATTGTGAATGTCTAGCAGTCGCGTGTTGATGACTACTCGTTAGTTCAGTGTGCCATGCTTTACAGCTCAGAATCGGGACTTCAAAGATGTTTTGAACGTCATGGACCATATGAGATGTTCCGGGAGTTGAAGTTACTATTTCAAGCAAATGCCCGAGTTGAGAGATATGAAGTCTCCAACAAGTTCTATAGCTGCAAGATGGAGGAGAATAGTTCTGTTAGTGAGCACATACTCAGAATGTCTGGGTACCATGATCACTTGACTCAGCTGGGGAGTTAATCTTCCAGATGATTGTGTCATTGATAGAGTTCTTCAATCACTACCACCAAGCTGCAAAGGCTTCCTGATGAACTACAATATGCAAGGGATGGAAAATACTATTCCTGAGCTCTTCGCAATGCTAAAGGCTGTGGAGGTAGAAATCAAGAAGGAGCATCAAGTGTTGATGGTTAACAAGACCACTAGTTTCAAGAAGGGAAAGGGTAAAAAGGGGCACTTCAAGAAGAATGGCAAGTGATTTGTCACTCCCGGGAAGAAACCCAAAGCTGGAACTAAGCTTGAAACTGAGTGCTTCTACTGTGAAGGGACTGGTCACTGGTAGCGGAACTACCCCAAGTATTTGGTGGATAAGTGCTACCTCTTGAGCACTGCGCTGGTTTTCCCTTGAAGAGGAAAGGGTGATGTAGCAAAGTAGCGTAAGTATTTCCCTCAGTTTTTGAGAACCAAGGTATCAATCCAGTAGGAGGCTCCTCAAAAGTCCCACGCACCTACACAAACAAATAAGAACCTCGCAACCAACATGGTAAAGGGGTTGTCAATCCCTTCACGGAAACTTGCAAAAGTGAGATCTGATAGAGATAATAAGATAAGATAAATATTTTTGGTATTTTTATGATATAGATTGGAAAGTAAAGATGCAAATAAAAGTAGATCGAAAACTTATACGATAAAAGATAGACCCGGGGGCCATAGGTTTCACTAGTGGCTTCTCTCAAGATAGCATAAGTATTACGGTGGGTGAACAAATTACTGTCGAGCAATTGATAGAAAAGTGCATAGTTATGAGAATATCTAGGCATGATCATGTATATAGGCATCACGTCCGCAACAAGTAGATTGAAATGATTCTGCATCTACTACTATTACTCCACACATCGACCGACTCCTGCCTGCATCTAGAGTATTAAGTTCATAAGAACAGAGTAACGCATTAAGCAAGATGACATGATGTAGAGGGATAAACTCAAACAATATGATATAAACCCCATCTTTTTATCCTTGATGGCAACAATACAATACGTGCCTTGCTGCCCCTGTTGTCACTAGGAAACAATACCGCAAGATTGAACCCAAAGCTAAGCACTTCTCCCATTGTAAGAAAGATCAATCTAGTAGGCCAAACCAAACTGATAATTCGAAGAGACTTGCAAACATAACCAATCATACATAAAAGAATTCAGAGGAGATTCAAATATTTATCATAGATAAACTTGATCATAAACCCACAATTCATCGGATCTCGACAAACACACCGCAAAAAGAGTTACATCGAATAGATCTCCAAGAAGATCGAGGAGAACTTTGTATTGAGATTCAAAGAGAGAGAAGAAGCCATCTAGCTAATAACTATGGACCCGAAGGTCTGTGGTAAAATACTCACAACTCATCAGAGAGGCCTTGGAGATGATGTAGAGGTCCTCCGTGGTCGATTCCCCCTCCGGCAGAGCGCCAGTGAAGGCTCCAAGGTGGGATCTCGCGGATACAGAAGGTTGCGGCGGTGGAAATAGTTTTTCGTGGTGCTCCTGGATGTTTTCGGGTTACATGGATATATATAGGCGAAGTAGGTAGGTCAGGGGAGCCACGAGGGGCCCACGAGGGTGGGGGCGCGCCCACCCCCCTAGGGCGCGCCTTGCACCCTCGTGGCCGCCTCGGCTGCTTCTTGACGTCCACTCCAAGTCTCCTGGATTGCGTTTGTTCCAAAAAGATCGCTCCCGAAGATTTTATTCCGTTTGGACTCCGTTTGATATTCCTTTTCTTCGAAACACTGAAATAGGCCAAAAAACAGCAATTCGGGCTGGGCCTCCAGTTAGTAGGTTAGTCACAAAAAATGATATAAAATGTAAAGTAAAGCCCATAAACATCCAAAACGGGTAATACAATAGCATGGAACAATAAAAAAGTATAGATATGTTAGAGACGTATCAAGCATCCCCAAGCTTAATTCTTGCTCGTCCTCGAGCAGGTAAATGATAAAAACAGAATTTTTGATGTGAAATGCTACCTAGCATAATTCTCAATGTAATTTTATTTATTGTGGCATGAATGTTCAGATCCAAATGATTCAAGATAAAAGTTTATAAAACATAAAAATAGTAATACTTCAAGCATACTAACAAATAATCATGTCTTATCAAAAATAGCATAGCCAAAGAAAGCTCATCCTACAAAATCATATAGTTAGGCCATGCTTCATTTTCATCACACAAAATACTCCCATCATGCACAACCCCGGTTTTAGCCAAGAAATTGGTTAATACTTTTTAACGCGCTTCAGCTTTTTGAACTCTTACGCAATACATAAGCGCAAGCCATGGACATAGCACTATATGTGGAATAGGGTGGTGGTTGTGAAGACAAAAAGGGAGAAGATAGTCTCACATCAACTAGGCATATCAACGGGCTATGGAGATGCCCATTAATAGATATCAATGTGAGTGAGTAGGGATTGCCATGCAACGGATGCACTAGAGCTATAAATGTATGAAAGCTCAACAAAAGAAACTAAGTGGGTGTGCATCCAACTTGCTTGCTCATGAAGACCTAGGGCATTTTGAGGAATCCCATCATTGGAATATACAAGCCAAGTTCTATAATGAAAAATTCCCACTAGTATATGAAAGTGACAACATAGGAGACTCTCTATCATGAAGATCGTGGTGCTACTTTGAAGCACAAGTGTGGAAAAAAAATAACATTGTCCCTTCTCTCTTTTCTCTCATTTTTTTATTTATTTGTGGGCTTCTTTGACCTCTTTTTTTTATTTGGGCTTCTTTGGCCTCCTTTTTTTTATTTGGGCTTCTTTGGTCTTTTTTTATTTGGGCTTCTTTGGCCTCTTTTATTTTTATAAAGTCCGGAGTCTCATCCCGACTTGCGAGGGAATCATAGTCTTCATCATCATTTCCTCACTTGGGACAATGCTCTAATAATGAAGATCATCACACTTTTATTGATTTACAACTAAGAATTACAACTCAATACTTAAAACAAAATATGACTCTACGTGAATGCCTCTGACGGTGTACCGGGATATGCAATGAACCAAGAGTGACATGTATGAAAAATTATGGAGGTGGCCTTGCCACAAATACAATGTCAACTACATGATCATGCAAAGAGCAATATGACAATGATCGTGCGTGTCATAATAAACAGAACGGTGGAAAGTTGCATGGCAATATATCTCGGAGTGGCTATCGAAATGCCATAATAGGTAGGTATGGTGGCTGTTTTGAGGAAGGTAAATGGTGGGTGCATGATACCGGCGAAAGTTGCACGGCATAATAGAGGCTAGCAATGGTGGAAGGGTGAGAGTGCGTATAATCCATGGACTCACATTAGCCATAAAGAACTCATATACTTATTGCAAAAGTTTACTTGCCCTCAAAGAAAAGTACTACTACGCGTGCTCCTAGGGGAAGGGTTGGTAGGAGTTAACCATCGTGCGATCCCGACCTCCACACATAAGGAAGACAATTAAAAGAGCACCCCATGCAACAAATTTGTCACACAACTTTTACCATAAGTGCATGCTACGGGACTTGACAACCTTAACACAAGTATTTCTCAATTTCATAATTACCCAACTAGCATGACTCTAACATTACCACATTTATATCTCAAAACAATTATCAAGCATCAAATTGATTATAGTGTTTAATGCACTTTCTATGATAGTTTTTATTATAGCCAACTTGGATGCTCATCATTCTACGACCAATTTTATAACCATAGCAAATACCATGCTATTCTAAAAGACTCTCAAAATAATATAAGTGAAGCATGAGAAATCAATAATTTATACAAAATTAAGCCACCGCCGTCCTCTAAAAAGATATAAGTGAAGCACTAGAGCAAAAATTGTCTAGCTCAAAAGATATAAGTGAACCACATAGAGTATTCTAATAAATTCCGAATCATGCGTGTCTCCCCCAAAAGGTGTGTACAGCAAGGATGATTGTGGTAGACTAAAAAGCAAAGACTCATATCATACAAGAAGCTCCAAGCAAAACACATATCATGTGGCGAATAAAAATATAGCTCCAAGTAAAGTTACCGATAGATGAGGACGAAAGAGGGGATGCCTTCTGGGGCATCCCCAAGCTTAGGCTTTTGGTTGTCCTTGAATTATCTTGGGGTGCCATGGGCATACCCAAGCTTAGGCTCTTGCCACTCCTTATTCCATAGTCCATCAAATCTTTACTCAAAACTTGAAAACTTCACAACACAAAACTCAACAGGAAATCTCATGAGCTCCGTTAGTGCAAGAAAGAAAAACAACCACTTAATGTACTGTAATGAACTCATTATTTATTTATATTGGTGTTAAACCTACTGTATTTCAACTTCTCTATGGTTCATACCCCCCGATACTAGCCATAGATTCATCAAAATAAGCAAACAACACACGAAAAACAGAATCTGTCAAAAACAGAACAATCTGTAGAAATCTGTAACTTTCGAATACTTATGGAACTCCAAACATCCTACCAAAATAGGAAGTCCTGGAAAATTTGTCTATTCATCTACTTCAACTAAAAATCACGTTTCTGTGATTTATTAAAATTATTCTCGTGCGCAAAAGTTTCTGTTTTTCAGCAGAATCAAATTAACTATCACCGGAGGTTATCCTATAGGTTCTACTTGGAACAAACACTAATTAAAACATAAAGCCACATCTAAACAGAGGCTAGATGAATTATTTATTACTAAACAGAAGCAAAAAGTAAGAAATAAAAATTAAATTGGGTTGCCTCCCAACAAGCGCTATCATTTAACTCCCCTAGCTAGGCATAAAAGCGAGAATAGATCTAAGTATTGCCATAATAATAAGATAGATCACGAAAACTCATCTCATATTCTCTACGTTCGGCAGCAAGTTTTCTTTGTGGCAACCAAAAGTAATCAAAAGGGCTAAATTTAATGGGACAAAAGTCCCCAAGATCAATCTGGGGAGGTATGGGTTCCTCCTTTGGCCCTTCATATTGCACAACCAATTCATCATTATAAGCATTCTTTTGGAAGAAGGTCATGAGCCTATACTCAAGAGAATATCCTAACTCATTGTTTAGTATAGCAAAATCATTATTAAGTTCAGAAATTCTATCCACTAGAATATTGGTAGGAACCTTTTTTCTAAGGTTTTCATTAAAAGCAGCATAATCTAAAGATTGAAAATGCATATGGCCTCTGGATCGAAGAGGATTGCCTCTATGGGAGGATGGCCAGCGTCCACCCTATAGTGCGCAAAAATTTCTTTGGCTTCTTTTATTATAAATCTGAACTCATGAGCCAAAAAGATAGTAGCTGCACGCTTAACAGAAGAATGCTCAATATTGGAAAATTCTAGGAAAATCCTTTGAATGCAAGGATGCATATGCATAAATTGTCTTTCAAGTTCAACTATAAGCATGGCGATAGCATCCGCAAGACTACCTGTTCTATGAAGAATAGATCCACCCATAGCGGGTAAAGCACCGGCACAAGTAAAGAAATCTTGAATAACCCCTTTTCCAATAATATTACCACTACCGATTCAAAACATTTTAGTATGTAAGATGGGTGGTTCTTCAACAGGATCATCAAAAGCATCAAAATTTCCCATGTTATTACTATTGTTCTTGTCAACGGTAACCTCCCCAGTTTCAGACATAGAGGCAATAGGCAAGCGAAAAAGAGAGGCAAACGGGAAAGAGAGGGCGAATAAAACGGCAAGGGTGAAGTGGAGGAGAGGAAAACGAGAGGCAAATGGTAAATAATGTAATGCGAGGGAGATGAGTTTGTGATGGGTACTTGGTATGTCTTGACTTGAGCGAAGACCTCCCCGGCAACAGAACCAGAAATCCTTCTTGCTACCTCTTGAGCACTGTGTTGGTTTTCCCTTGAAGAGGAAAGGGTGATGCAGCAAAGTAGCGTAAGTATTTCCCTCAGTTTTTTAGAACCAAGGTATCAATCCAGTAGGAGGCTCCTCAAAAGTCCCATGCACCTACACAAGCAAACAAACAAGAACCTCGCAACAAACGCAATAAAGGGGTTGTCAATCCCTTCACGGGAACCTGCAAAAGTGAGATCTGATAGAGATAATAAGATAAGATAAATATTTTTGGTATTTTTATGATATATATTGGAAAGTAAATATGCAAATAAAAGTAGATCGGAAACTTATATGATAAAAGATAGACCCGGGGGCCATAGGTTTCACTAGTGGCTTCTCTCAAGATAGCATAAGTATTACGGTGGGTGAACAAATTACTGTCGAGCAATTGATAGAAAAGTGCATAGTTATGAGAATATCTAGGCATGATCATGTATATAGGCATCACGTCTGCAACAAATAGATCGGAAGGATTCTGCATCTACTACTATTACTCCACACATCGACCGACTCCTGCCTGCATCTAGAGTATTAAGTTCATAACAGAGTAACGCATTAAGCAAGATGACATGATGTAGAGGGATAAACTCAAACAATATGATATAAACCCCATATTTTTATCCTCGATGGCAACAATACAATGCGTGCCTTGCTGCCCCTGCTGTCACTGGGAAAGGACACTGCAAGATTGAACCCAAAGCTAGGCACTTATCCCATTGCAAGAAAGATCAATCTAGTAGGCCAAACCAAACTGATAATTCGAAGAGACTTGCAAAGATAACCAATCATACATAAAATAATTCAAAGGAGATTCAAATATTTCTCATAGATAAACTTGATCATAAACCCACAATTCATTGGATCTCGACAAACACACCGCAAAAAGAGTTACATCTAATAGATCTCCAAGAAGATCGAGGAGAACTTTGTATTGAGATTCAAAGAGAGAGAAGAAGCCATCTAGCTAATAACTATGGACCCAAAGGTCTGTGGTAAAATACTCACAACTCATCGGAGAGGCCTTGGAGATGATGTAGAGGCCTTCAGTGGTTGATTCTCCCTTCGCGGAGCGCTGGCGAAGGCTCCAAGATGGGATCTTGCGAATACAGAAGGTTGTGGTGGTGGAAATAGTTTTTCGTGGTGCTCCTAGATGTTTACGGGGTACGTGGATATATATAGGCGAAGGAGGTAGGTCAGGGGAGCCACGAGGGGCCCACGAGGGTGGGGGGCGCGCCCACCCCCCTAGGGCGCGCCTTGCACCCTCGTGGCCGCCTCGGCTGCTTCTTGACATCCACTCCAAGTCTCCTGGATTGCGTTTGTTCCAAAAAGATCGCTCCGGAAGGTTTCATTCCGTTTGGACTCCGTTTGATATTCCTTTTCTTCGGAACATTGAAATAGGCAAAAAAACAGCAATTCGGGCTGGGCCTCCGGTTAATAGGTTAGTCCCAAAAATGATATAAAAGTGTAAAGTAAAGCCCATAAACATCCAAAATGGGTAATATAATAGCATGGGACAATCAAAAAATATAGATACGTTGGAGACGTATCAATAAGAAGGATGGCAAAGTAAACCAAGGTATATTTGATATACATGTTATTGATGTGTACCTTACTAATTCTCGTAGTAGTGCCTGGGTATTTGATACCGGTTCGGTTGCTCATATTTGTAACTCGAAACAAGGACTATAGATCAAACGAAGATTGGCTAAGGACGAGGTGACGATGCGTGTCGGGAATGGTTCCAAGGTTGATGTGATCGTCGTCGGCACGCTATCTCTAAACCTACCTTCGGGATTAGTTTTAGACCTGAATATTTGTTATTTGGTGCCAGCATTGAGCATGAACATTATATTTGGATCTTGTTTAGTGCGAGACGGTTATTCATCAGAGAATAATGGTTATTCTATTTGTATGAATAATATCTTTTATGGTCATGCACCCTTGAAGAGTGGTCTATTTTTGTTGAATCTCGATCGTGGTGTGATAACCCACAAGTGTAGGGGATCGCAACAGCTTTCGAGGGTAAAGTATTCAACCCAAATTTATTGGTTCGACACAAGGGAAGCCAAAGAATATTCTTGAGCATCAGCAGTTGAGTTGTCAATTCAACCACACCTGGATAACTTAGTATTTGTAGCAAAGTGTTTAGTAGCAAAAGTGGTATGATAATAAAGGTAACGGTAGCAAAAGTAAAGATAAATGTTTTTGGGTTTTTGTAGTAGTTGTAACAGTAGCAACGGAAAAGTAAATAAGCGAAGAACAACATGTGAAAAGCTTGTAGGCAATGGATCAGTGATGGATAATTATGCCGGATGCGATTCCTCATGTAATAGCTATAACATAGGGTGACACAGAACTAGCTCAAGTTCATCAATGTAATGTAGGCATGTATTCCGTAAATAGTCATACGTGCTTATGGAAAAGAACTTGCATGACATCTTTTGTCCTACCCTCCCGTGGAAGCGGGGTCCTAGCGGAAACTAAGGGATATTAAGGCCTCCTTTTAATAGAGAACCGGAACAAAGCATTAGCACATAGTGAACACATGAACTCCTCAAACTACGGTCATCACCGAGAAGTATCCCGATTATTGTCACTTCGGGGTTGTCGGATCATAACACATAATAGGTGACTATAGACTTGCAAGATAGGATCAAGAACACACATATATTCAGGAAAACATAATAGGTTCAGATCTGAAATCATGGCACTCGGGCCCTAGTGACAAGCATTAAGCATAGCAAAGTCATAGCAACATCAATCTCAGAACATAGTGGATACTAGGGATCAAACCCTACATGGTAAATCTCATCCAACCCATCACCGTCCAGCAAACCTACGATGGAATTACTCACGCACGGCAGTGAGCATCATGAAATTGGTGATGGAGGATGGTTGATGATGACGACGGCGACGAATCCCCCTCTCCAAAGCCCCGAACGGACTCCAGATCAGCCCTCCCGAGAGAGATTAGGGCTTGGCGGCGGCTCCGTGTCATAAAACGTGATGAAACTTTCTCTCTAATTTTTTTCTCCCCAAACGTGAAGGTCCAGCGGGCCCACGAGATAGGACGGCGCGCCCTAGGGGGGGCGCCCCCCTGTCTCTTGGACAGCCTGTGGGCCCCCTGGCCTTGATTCTTTCGTCAAAAATTCTTATTAATTCCAAAAAGTGCCTCCGTGGATTTCCAGGACATTCCGAGAACTTTTCTTTTCTACACATAAAACAACATCATGGCAGTTCTGCTGAAAACTGTAGGACCTTGAGAAGAGGTGTCTAGAGGGGGGGTGATTAGACACTAAGTGACAAAGTTGCAGTTTTTAAGCCTTTTTAGTTTAAGTGGAGTTTAGGCACAAGTTTAACATTCACAATACATATCAGGCAAGCATGCAAAGAGTATATGAGCAGCGGAAAGTAAAGCATGCAACTTGCAAGAATGTAAAGGGAAGGGTTTTGGAGGATTCAAACGCAATTGGAGACACGGATGTTTTTGGCATGGTTCCGATAGGTGGTGCTATCGTACATCCACGTTGATGGAGACTTCAACCCACGAAGGGTAACGGTTGCGCGAGTCCACGGAGGGCTCCACACACGAAGGGTCCACGAAGAAGCAACCTTGTCTATCCCACCATGGCCGTCGCCCACGAAGGACTTGCCTCACTAGCGGTAGATCTTCACGAAGTAGGCGATCTCCTTGCCCTTACAAACTTCTTGGTTCAACTCCACAATCTTGTCGGAGGCTCCCAAGTGACACCTAGCCAATCTAGGAGACACCACTCTCCAAGAAGTAACAAATGGTGTGTTGATGATGAACTCCTTGCTCTTGTGCTTCAAATGATAGTCTCCCCAACACTCAACTCTCTCTCATAGGTTTTGGATCTGGTGGAAAGAAGATTTGAGTGGAAAGCAACTTGGGGAAGGCTAGAGATCAAGATTCATATGGAAGGAATGGAATATCTTGGCCTCAACACATGAGTAGGTAGTTCTCTCTCAGAAATGGCAAGTTGGAAGTGTAGGTTTGTTCTGATGGCTCTTTCCACGAATGAAGAGGAGGTAGAGGGGTATATATAGCCTCCACACAAAATCTAACCGTTACACACAATTTACCAAACTCGGTGGGACCAAATCAACAAACTCGGTCGGACCGATTTAGCAAATCTAGTGACCGTTAGGATTTTCGGTGGGACCGACATGCAACTCGGTAGGACCGATATGGTTAGGGTTAGGGCATAACGTAATCTCGGTGAGACTGATTACACAAACTCGGTGAGACCGATTTTGGTAAAAAGCCTTCCAGAGAGTTGGTCAGGCAAACTCGGTTGGACCGATTACACAAACTCGGTGGGACCGATTTTGGTAATGAGTCAACCAGGAAGTTTGCATTGTAATCTCGGTAGTATCGATTGCTCAAACTTGGTGAGACCGATTTTGGTAATGGTCATACACAGAGAGATTACAATCCCATCTCGGTGAGACCGAGATCCCTATCGGTGAGACCGATTTGCCTAGGGTTTGTGGCAATGGCTATGTCATCTAAACTCGATGGCGCCGGATAGAAAGAATCGGTATGGCCGAGTTTGACTTTAGGTTTAGGACATATGTGTGGAAGTGGGAAAGTAGTTGAGGGTTTTGGAGCATATCACTAAGCACTGTGGAGCAAGAAACTCATTAAGCAACACCTCATCCCTTCTTGATAGTATTGGCTTTTCCTATAGACTCAATGTGATCTTGGATCACTAAAATATAAGATGAAGAGTCTTGAGCTTGAAGCTTGAGCCAATTCTTTGTCCTTATCATCTTGAAGGAGTTCCCACATCTTTTAGTCCATGCCACTCAAATGTTGAACTTATCTGAAACATACTAGATAAAAGTGTTAGTCCAACAAGAGATATGTTGACATTAATTACCAAAACCACCTAGGGAGCACTTGTGCTTTCAAAAACAGCATCAGTCCGGGTTAGTTTCATTCAAATCATGCAAGTTAGAGTCCAAAACAAGGGCAAAAGTGTTTGGAAAAGTAGATACGTTGAAGAGGTATCAACTCCCCTAATCTTAAACCTTTGCTTGTCCTCAAGCAATTCAGTTGATAAACTGAAAGTGATGAAGAAAAAATTTTACAAACTCTGTTTGCTCTTGTTGTTGTAAACATGAAAAGCCAGCATTCAAGTTTCAGCAAATATTATGAACTAACCATACTCACAATAACACATAGGTCTCACAATTACTCATATCAATAGCATAACCAGCTAGCGAGCCATAATAATAAAACTCGGATGACAACATTTTCTCAAAATAATTATAACATGATATAACAAAATGGTATATCGCTAGCCCTTTCTGAGACCGCAAAACATAAATGCAGAGCACCTTTAAAGATCAAGGACTCACTAAACATTGTAATTCATGATAAAAGAGATCCAGTCATGTCATACCCAATATAAACCAATAGTAATGAATGCAAATGACAGTGTGCTCTCCAGCGGGTGCTTTTAATAAGAAGGGTGATGACTCAACATAAAAGTAAATAGATAGGCCCTTCGCAGAGGGAAGCAGGGATTTGTAGAGGTGCCAGAGCTCGATTTTAAAATAGAGATTGAATAACATTTTGAGCGGCATACTTTCGCTGTCAACGCAACAACTATGAGATGGTTGTATCTTCCGTACTACATGCATTATAGGCAGTTCCCAAACAGAATGGTAAAGGTTTATACTCGCCCAACCACCAACAAGCATCAATCCATGGCTTGCTCGAAACAACGAGTGCCTCCAACATACAACAGCCCTGGGAGAGTTTTGTTTAATTATTTTGATTTGCTTTGATCTTTTTGGATCATGGGACTGGGCATCCCGGTTACCGGCCCTTTCTCGTGAATGAGGAGCGGAGTCCAGTCCTCTTGAGAATAACCCACCTAGCATGGAAGATATAGACAACCCTAGTTGTAACATGAGCTGCTCGAGCATACAAAACAGAATTTCATTTGAAGGTTTGGAGTTTCGCACATACAAATTTACTTGGAACGGCGGTAAATACCGCATATAGGAAGGTATAGTGGACTCATATGGAACAACTTTGGGGTTTAAGGAGTTTGGATGCACAAGCAGTATTCCCGCTTAGTACAGGTGAAGGCTAGCAAAAGACTGGGAAGCGACCAACTGAGAGAGTGACAACAGTCGTAAACATGCATTAAAATTAATTTACACCGAGTACAAGCATGAGTAGGATATAATCCACCATGAACATAAATATTGTGAAGGCTATGTTGATTTGATTCAACTACATGCGTGAACATGTGCCAAGTCGAGTCACTCAATTTATTCAAAGGAGGATACCATCCCACCGTATCACATCATAATCATTCTAATAGCATGTTGGCACGCAAGGTAAACAATTATAACTCATAGCTAATCAAGCATGGCACAAGCAACTATAATCTCTAGATGTCATTGCGAATATGTTTACTTCATAATAGCTGACTCAGGAACGATGAATCATCATATTTACAAAAACAAGAGAGGTCGAGTTCATACCAACTTTTCTCATCCCAATAAGTCCATCATATATCGTCATTATTGCCTTTCACTTGCACGACCGAACGATGTGTATAATAATAAGAGTGTACGTGCACTGGACAAAGCTGGAATCTGCAAGCATTCAACTCAAGAGAGAAGACAGAGTAATATGGGCTCTAAGTTAAATAAATAATCATGCATATAAGAGCCACTAAGCATTTTCAATATAGTCTTCTCTACCCCCAAAGGAAAGAAAAGAAAACAAAACTATTTACACGGGAAAGCTCCCAACAAGTAAGAAGAAGAACTAGAAATCTTTTTGGGTTTTCATTTTAATTTCTACTACAATCATGGAAATTAAACTAACTATTTTTTTTGTTTTTTCTTAAAGTTTATCAAACACACAAGAAGAAAACTAGAAAAAGAAATTTAAACTAGCATGGATAATACAATGAAAGAGTATGAGCACCGACGACTAGTGTGTGAACATGGATGTAAAGTTGGTGAGAAATACGTACTCCCCCAAGCTTAGACTTTTGGCCTAAGTTGGTCTAATACCAAGGACCGCCTGGCTGATATCCATAAGTGAAACTGGGGTTGTACTGAGATGCAGAGGCGACCGCCTCCTGAGCAGCAGCGTGTTGGCGAGCTGCCTCCATTCTCCTCTCATATTCAGTTGCTTCTTTCCTGGTGACAACATATCTTCCTTTTGCCTGATAATCAAAAAGGTAGGGAGCAGGAAGAGTAACAGGGACGACGTTGCATCTATCATAGATTAGTCGATAATGGAGGAATTGTTCATTCCTCTCAAGAAAATGATGATCGAACATAGTTTCTTTATCCAAATAAACAGGAGGTAAAATCATATCCCCCTCTTGTGGGGCTATATTAAGAAAATTAGCCACAAGGGTTGCATAAATTCCTCCAAATAAATCCCCCCCTTCTACTATTATTCTGCAACCTACGTGCAACTATTGCCCCCAAGTTATAACCTTTATAACCTGACACGGCACTCTTGAGGACACAAAGATCAGGGACACACATGTGACATGCTTCGTCCTTACCGTTAATGCATCTACCAATAAAGAGAGCAAAATAATGTATAGCAGGAAAATGAATGCTCCCTATGGTAGCTTGTGCTATGTCCCTAGATTCTCTCATAGTAATACTAGCAAGAAAATCTCTAAATTCAGATTTGCGAGGATCATTAATATTACCCCACTGCGGGAGTTTGCAAGCAGTTGTGAAATCCTCTAAATCCATGGCATAAGATGTATCATAAATATCAAACATGACCCTAGGAGAATTACGCGCACAGATATATTGGAACCTCCACACAAAAGAATCAGTCAATTGATAGTATTGAGGACACTTATCTTGTAAGAAGTCCTCCAGCTCGGCATTACGCACATACGCGTCAAATTCCTCCTTGAAGCCTGCTTCGACCATAAAATCATCGGATGGCCACTCACAAGCCCGTACATTTGCGTCCCTCGGCAATTGAACATCTTGCTCATGTATAGCAATCCTTGGCCCTTTCTTGGCCGAGGAACCACCTTGGTACATTCTTCTAAGCATATTTCTTTTTCTGAAAATTTCTGAAATTTTAGTAACTTCGAAATAAAAGTGAATAAAAGTAAACAAGAATGGTAGCAACTACCCCTACAAGTGCCTAGAGCCTATATCATGCATTGGAATTGCTTGGGACCTTAAAAATTTAACATGCAAGCTCAAGAACATGGTCACCTATGCAGCAAAAAATTGCAATAAATAAAGCACTGGAACAAAAACTAATTGGACCAATGGAGGAGTCACATACCAAGCAACAATCTCTCAAAGCAGTTTTGTGAATGGAGCTTTGAGCTAAGAGATCAAAAATCGCAGCAAGACGAGCTAGAACTCGTGCTTGAGCTGGATGGGGATTTTTTTTGGGTAGAAGATGAAGTGTGTGGGTGCTGGCATAAGTGGAGGGGGCCACCAGGGGCCCATGAGACAGGGGGGCGCGCCCTATAGGGGGGCGCCCTCCACTCCCGTGGTCTGGTGCTTGCCCCTCCTGCAGTGTTTTTAGTGCCTAAAATCCTCAAATATTCTAGAAAAAATCATACTAAATTTGCAGGGCATTTGGAGCAATTTTATTTTCGGACTATTTTTTATTGCACGGATAATTCAGAAAATAGACGGATAATACTATTTTTGCTTTATTTAATCTAAATAACAAAAAGTAAAAAGAGGGTACAGAAGGTTGTGCCTTCTAGTTTCATCCATCTCGTAATCATCAAAATGAATCCACTAACAAGGTTTATCAAGTCTTGTTAACAAACTCATTCCGAATAACACGGAACCGGAGAAATTTCGAATAACACTAAGTTACCTCAACGGGGATATGAAAATCCCCAACAATAAGAATATCATACTTTTTCTTGACAGTAGGGAGAGGAAATTCAAAACCTCCAAAAATAATAGTTGGGACTTTTCCAATAGAATTGATGCTATGAACTTGAGATTGTTTCCTCGGAAAGTGTACCGTATGCTCATTACCATTAACATGAAAAGTGACATTGCCTTTGTTGCAATCAGTAACAGCCCCTGGAGTATTAAGAAAAGGTCTACCAAGGATAATAGACATACTATCGTCCTCGGGAATATCAAGAATAACAAAGTCCATTAAGATAGTGACATTCGCAACTACAACAGGCACATCCTCACAAATACCGACAGGTATAACAGTTGATTTATCAGCCATTTGCAAAGATATTTCAGTAGGTGTCAACTTATTCAATTCAAGTCTACGATATAAAGAGAGAGGCATAACACTAACACCGCCTCCAAGATCACATAAAGCAGTTCTAACATAATTTCTTTTAATGGAGCATGGTATAGTTGGCACACCCGGGTCTCCAAGTTTCTTTGGTATTCCACCCTTAAAAGTGTAATTAGCAAGCATGGTGGAAATTTCAGCTTCCGGTATCTTTCTTTTATTTGTGATGATATCCTTCATATACTTAGCATAAGGATTTACTTTAAGCATATCAGTTAAGCGCATACATAAGAAAATAGGTCTAATCATTTCAGCAAAGCGCTCAAAATCCTCATCATCCTTTGACTTGGATGGTTTAGGAGGAAAGGGCATGGGTTTCTGAACCCATGGTTCTCTTTATTTACCGTGCTTCCTAGCAACAAAATCTCTCTTATCCTAACGTTGATTCTTTGATTGTGGGTTATCAAGATCAACATCAGTTTCAATCTCTACATCATTGTCTTTGCTAGGTTGAGCACCAACATGAACATTATCATTAACATTATCACTAGGTTCATGTTCATCACCTGATTGAGTTTCAGCATCAGAGACAGAAATATCATTGGGATTCTCAGGTGTGTCTACAGTAGGTTCACTAGAAGCATGCAAAGTCCTATCGTCTTTCTTTTTCTTCTTTTTAGAAGAACTAGGTGCCTCTAAATTATTTCTCTGAGAATCTTGCTCGATTCTCTTAGGGTAGCCTTCAGGACACAAAGGTTCCTGAGTCATTCTACCAGTTCTAGTAGCCACTCTAATAGCAAAGTCATTTTTATTATTTAATTCATCAAGCAAATCATTCTGAGCTTTAAGTACTTGCTCAGCTTGAGTAGCAACCATAGAAGCATATTTGCTAATGCGGTGAAGTTCATCTTTAACTCTAGCCAGATTATCACTTACGCGTCCTATCTCGAAAGCATTATTCTTTAACTCTCTACCAACATAAGCATTAAAACTTTCTTGTCTAGCCATAAAGTCATCAAATTCATCTAAGCATGGGCTATGAAATTTAGTAGAGGGAATTTCAAATTTATCATATCTATAGAGAGAATTTACCTTTACTACCTGTGTCGGGTTATCAAGACAATGTGGTTCTTCAGGCGGTATATTAAGACCATGTATTTCTTCAATAGGAGGTAAATTCTTAACATCTTCAGCTTTAATACCTTTTACTTTCATTGATTTTTTTGCCTCTTGCATATCTTTAGGACTGAGAAATAAAACACCTCTCTTCTTTGGAGTGGGTTTAGGAATAGGCTCAGGAGTTGGCTCAATAGGTTCAGGAATTGGCTCGGGAAGAGTCCAATTATTTAGTCAACATATTATTCAATAATATTTCAGCTTTGTCGGCTGTTCTTTCCCTGAAAACACAACCAACACAACTATCCAAGTAGTCCTTGGAAGCATCGGTTAGTCCATTATAAAAGATATCAAGTATTTTATTTTTCTTAAGGGGATGATCAGGCAAAGCATTAAGTAACCGGAGAAGCCTCCCCCAAGCTTGTGGGAGACTCTCTTCTTCAATTTGCACAAAGTTATATATTTCCCGCAAGGCAGCTTGTTTCTTATGAGCAGGGAAATATTTAGTAGAGAAGTAATAATCATATACTGGGGACTACGCACACAACCAGGAGCAAGAGAATTATACCAAGTCTTAGCATCACCCTTTAATGAGAACAGAAATATCTTAAGGATATAATAATAGCGAGACTTCTCATCATTAGTAAACAGGGTAGCTATATCATTCAAGTTGGTAAGATGTGCCACAACATTTTCAGATTCAAGGCCATAAAAAGGATCAGATTCAACTAAAGTAATAATCTCAGGATCAACAGAGAATTCATAATCCTTATCAGTAACACAGATAGGTGAAGTAGCAAAAGCAGGATTGGGTTTCATTCTAGCATTAAGAGACTGCTGCTTCCATTTAGCTAATAATTTCTTAAGATCATATCTATCATTGCAAGCAAAGATTTCCCTAGTAGCTTCTTTCTTCATAACACAACCCTTAGGAACAACAGGCAATACATAATCATTGGGAGAACCTTCATCATCACTATCATCAATAATAGGTTCTTCAGTAATTTCATTCCCCCTAACTCTAGCAAGTTGTTCATCAAGAAATTCACCTAATGGCAAAGTAGTATCACGCACAGAAGTAGTTTCATCATGCATAGCAGAAGTGGCATCATCAATAACATGCGACATATCAGAATTCATAGCAGTAGCAGGTTTAGGTGTCGCAAGCTTACTAATAACAGAAGGAGAATCTAGGGCAGAGCTAGATGGCAGTTCCTTACCTCCCCTCGTAGTCGAGGGCAAAATAGTAGTTCTGTCGTCTTTCAAGTTCTTCATAGTGATCAACAGATATAAATCCCAACTGACTCAGAGAATAGAGCTATGCTCCCCGGCAACGGCGCCAAAAATTAGTCTTGATAACCCACAAGTGTAGGGGATCGCAACAGCTTTCGAGGGTAAAGTATTCAACCCAAATTTATTGATTCGACACAAGGGGAGCCAAAGAATATTCTTGAGTATTAGCAATTGAGTTGTCAATTCAACCACACCTGGATAACTTAGTATCTACAACAAAGTGTTTAGTAGCAAAAGTGGTATGATAATAAAGGTAACGGTAGCAAAAGTAAAGATAAATGTTTTTTGGGTTTTTGTAGTAGTTGTAACAGTAGCAATGGAAAAGTAAATAAGCGAAGAAAAATATGTGAAAAGCTCGTAGGCAATGGATCAGTGATGGATAATTATGCCGGATGCGATTCCTCATGTAATAGCTATAACATAGGGTGACACAGAACTAGCTCAAGTTCATCAATGTAATGTAGGCATGTATTCCGTAAAAAGTCATACGTGCTTATGGAAAAGAACTTGCATGACATCTTTTGTCCTACCCTCCCGTGGAAGCGGGGTCCTAGCGGAAACTAAGGGATATTAAGGCCTCCTTTTAATAGAGAACCGGAACAAAGCATTAGCACATAGTGAACACATGAACTCCTCAAACTACGGTCATCACCGAGAAGTATCCCGATTATTGTCACTTCGGGGTTGTCGGATCATAACACATAATAGGTGACTATAGACTTGCAAGATAGGATCAAGAACACACATATATTCATGAAAACATAATAGGTTCAGATCTGAAATCATGGCACTCGGGCCCTAGTGACAAGCATTAAGCATAGCAAAGTCATAGCAACATCAATCTCAGAACATAGTGGATACTAGGGATCAAACCCTAACAAAACTAACTTGACTACATGGAAAATCTCATCCAACCCATCACCGTCCAGCAAGCCTACGATGGAATTACTCACGCACGGCGGTGAGCATCATGAAATTGGTGATGGAGGATGGTTGATGATGACGAGGACGACGAATCCCCCTCTCCGAAGCCCCGAACGGACTCCAGATCAGCCCTCCCGAGAGAGATTAGGGCTTGGCGGCGGCTTTGTGTCATAAAACGCGATGAAACTTTCTTTCTGATTTTTTCTCCCCGAACGTGAATATATGGAGTTGGAGTTGAGGTCGGTGGAGGTCCAGGGGGCCCACGAGATAGGAGGGCGCGCCCTAGGGGGGGTGCCCCCCTGTCTCGTGGACAGCCTGCGGCCCCCCTGGCCTTGATTCTTTCGCCAAAAATTCTTATTAATTCCAAAAAGTGCCTCCGTGGATTTCCAGGACATTCCGAGAACTTTTCTTTTCTACACATAAAACAACATCATGGCAGTTCTGCTGAAAACAGCGTCAGTCTGGGTTAGTTTCATTCAAATCATGCAAGTTAGAGTCCAAAACAAGGGCAAAAGTGTTTGGAAAAGTAGATACGTTGGAGACGTATCATGGTGATACACATATTCATAATATTGATGCCACCAGATGCAAAGTTGATAATGATAGAGCAACTTATTTGTGGCACTTCCATTTGGGTCGTATCGGTGTAAAGCACATGAAGAAACTCCATAAAGACGGACTTTTGGAATCACTTGATTATGAATCATTTTATACTTGCGAACCGTGCCTTATGGGCAAGATGACTAAAACTCCATTCTCCGGAACAATGGAACGAGTTAATGACTTATTGGAAATAATACATACCGATGTATGCGGACCGATGAGTGTTGAGGCTCGTGGCGGGTATCATTATTTTCTGACCTTCATAGATGATCTAAGTAGATATGGGTATATTTACTTAATGAAACACAAGTTTGAAACATTTGAAAAGTTCAAAGAATTTCAGAGTGAAGTGGAGAATCATCGTAACAAGAAAATAAAGTTTCTACGATCTGATCGTGGAGGTGAATATTTGAGTTATGAGTTTGGCCTTCATTTAAAACAATGTGGAATAGTTTCACAGCTCACGCCACCTGGAACATCACAGCGTAATGGTGTGTCCGAACATCGTAACCGCACTTTATTAGATATGGTGCGATCTATGATGTCTCTTACCGATTTACCACTATCGTCTTGGGGTTATGCATTAGAGACAGCTACATTCACATTAAATAGGGCACCGTCAAAATCCGTTGAGACGACACTGTATGAACTGTGGTTTGGCATCAAACCTAAGCTATCGTTTCTTAAAGTTTGGGGATGTGATGCTTATGTCAAAAGGCTTCAGCCTGATAAGCTCAAACCCAAATCGGAGAAGTGCGTCTTCATAGGATACCTAAGGAAACAATTGGGTACACCTTCTACCACAGATCGGAAGGCAAAATCTTTGTTGCTAAGAACGGAACCTCTCTAGAGAAGGAGTTTCTCTCGAAAGAAGTGAGTGGGAGGAAAGTAGAACTTGATGAGGTAATTGTACCTACTCTCAATTTGGAAAGTAGCTCATCCGAGAAATCTGTTCTCGTGATGCCTACACCAACTGGAGAGGAAGCTAATGATAAAGATCATGAAAGTTCAAGTTGCTACAGAACCTCGTAGGTCAAACAGAGCATGATCCGCACAAGAGTGGTACGCCAATCCTGTTCTGGAAGTCATGTTAATTGACCATGACGAACCTACGAACTATGAAGAAGCTATGATGAACCCAAATTCCGATAAATGGCTTGAGGCCATGAAATCTGAGATAGGATCCATGTATGAGAACAAAGTGTGGACTTTGGTGGATTTGCCCGATGATCAGCGACCCATAGAGAATAAATGGATCTTCAAGAAAAAGACTGACGCTGATGGTAATGCTACCATCTATAAAGCTCGACTTGTCACAAAAGGTTTTCGACAAGTACAAGGAGTTGACTACGATGAGACTTTCTCACCCGTAGCGATGCTTAAGTTTGTCTGAATCATGTTAGAAATTGCCGCATTTTATGATTATGAAATCTGGTAGTGGATGTCAAAACTGCATTCCTTAATGGATTTCTTAAAGAAGAGTTGTACATGATGCAACCAGAAGAATTTGTCGATCCTAAAGGTGCTAATAAAGTGTGCAAGCTCCAGCGATCCATTTATGGACTGGTGCAAGCATCTCGGAGTTGGAATATACGCTTTGATGAGGTGATCAAAGCATATGGTTTTGTACAGACTTTTGGAGAAGCCTGTATTTACAAGAAAGTGAGTGGGAGCTCTATAGCATTTCTAATATTATATGTGGATGACATATGTTGATTGGAAATGATGTAGAATTTCTGGATAGCATAAAAGGATACTTGAATAAACGTTTTTTAATGAAAGACCTCGATGAAGTTGCTTATATATTGGGCATCAAGATCTATAGATATAGATCAAGCGCTTGATAGGACTTTCACAAAGCACATACCTTGATAAAGTTTTGAAGAAGTTCAAAATGGATCAGTCAAAGACAGGGTTCTTGCCTGTGTTACAAGGTGTGAAGTTGACTCAGACTCAATGCCCGACCACTGCAGAAGATAGAGAGAAAATGAAAGTCATTCCCTATGCCTCATCCATAGGTTCTATCATGTATGCTATGTTGTGTAGCAGACATGATGTGTGCCTTGCTATAAGTTTAGTATGGAGTTACCAAAGTAATCCAGGAATGGATCACTGGACAACAGTCAAGAACATCCTGAAGTACCTAAAAAGGACTAGGGATATGTTTCTCGTTTATGGAGGTGACAAAGAGCTTGTCGTAAGTGGTTACGTCGACACTAGCTTTGACAGATCCGGATGAATCTAAGTCACAAACCGGATACGTATTTTTATTGAATGGTGGAGCTGTCAGTTGGTGCAGTTCCAAGCAGAGCGACGTGGCGGGATCTACGTGTGAAACAGAGTACATAGCTACTTCAGAAGCAGCAAATAAAGGAGTCTGGATGAAGGAGTTCATATTCGATCTAGGTGTAATACCTAGTGCATCGGGTCCAATGAAAATCTTTTGTGACAATACTAGAGCAATTGCCTTGGCGAAGGAATCCAGATTTCACAAAAAGACCAAACACATCAAGAGACGCTTCAACTCCATCCGAGATTTGGTCAAGGAGGGAGACATAGAGATTTGCAAAATACCTACGGATCTGAATGTGGCAGACCCATTGACTAAGCATCTTCCACAAGCAAAACATGATCAACACCAAGACTCCATGGGTGTTAGATTCATTACAATGTAATCTAGATTATTGACTCTAGTGCAAGTGGGAGACTGAAGGAAATATGCCCTAGAGGCAATAATAAAGTTGTTATTTTATATTTCCTTATTCATGATAAATGTTTATTATTCATGCTAGAATTGTATTAACCGGAAACTTGATACATGTGTGAATACATAGACAAAACACCTTGTCCCTATTATGCCTCTACTAGACTAGCTCGTTGATCAAAGATGGTTAAGTTTCCTAGCCATGGACATGCGTTGTCATCTAATGAACGGGATCACATCATTAGTGGAATGATGTGATGGACAAGACCTATCCGTTAGCTTAGCATAATGATTGTTCAGTTTTATTGCTACCGCTTTCTTCATGTCAAATACATATTCCTCCGACTATGAGATTATGCAACTCCCGGACACCGGAGGAATGCCTTGTGTGCTATCAAACGTCACAACGTAACTGGGTGATTATAAAGATGCTCTACAGGTATCTCCGAAGGTGTTTGTTGGGTTGGCATAGATCGAGATTAGGATTTGTCACTCCGAGTATCAAAGAGGTATCTCTCGGCCCTCTTGGTAATGCACATCATATGAAGCCTTGCAAGCAATGTGACTAATGAGTTAGTTGCGGGATGATGCATTACGGAACAAGTAAAGAGACTTGCCGGTAACGAGATTGAACTAGGCATGAAGATACCAACGACCGAATCTCGGGCAAGTAACATACCGATGACAAAGGGAATAACGTATGTTGACATAGCAGTTTGACCGATAAAGATTTTCGTAGAATATGTGGGAACCAATATGAGCATCTAGGTTTCTCTATTGGTTATTGACCGGAGAGGTGTCTCGGTCATGTTTACACAGTTCTCGAACCCGTAGGGTCCGCACGCTTAACGTTCGATACGATATGTATTATATGAGTTATGTGTTTTGGTGACCGAAGGTTGTTCGGAGCCCCGGATGAGATCACGGACATGATGGGGAGTCTCGAAATGGTCGAGAGGTAAAGATTAATATATTGGAAGGTAGTATTCGGACACCGGAAGGGTTCCAGAGTGTATCGGGTATATACCAGAGTACCGGAGGGGTTACTAGAACCCCCGGTGAAAGATATGGGCCATAGGGGCCATAGGAGGGAGGCACACCAGCCCACAAGGGGATGGAGCCCCCCCCCCCCATAGGAAGGAGGCCGAATTGGACTAGGGGAAGGGGGCGCCCCCCCTTTCCTTCTGCCTCTCCTACTCCTTCCCCCTTTCCCCCTCCGGAAAAAGGCAGGGGGGCGAATCCAACTAGGAGTCCAAGTGGGACTCCTTCCCACTTGGGGCGCGCCTAGGCTGGCCTCCTCTCCCTCCCTCCTTTATATACGGGGGGCGCCCCTATGAGACACACCAATTGTTCTAAGCTGTGTGCGGCGCCCCCCTCCACAGTTTACGCCTCCGGTTATATTCTCACGGTGCTTAGGCGAAGCCCTGCGCGGATCACATCACCATCACCGTCATCACGTCATCGTGCTGGCGAAACTCATCTACTCCTCTGACCCTCGGTTGGATCAAGAGCTCAAGGGATGTCATCACATTGAACGTGTGCAGAACTCGAAGGTGCCATACGTTCGGTACACGATTGGTCAGAACGAGAAGACGTTCAACTACATCAATCGCGTTAAGCAAACGCTTCCGCTTTCGGTCTATGAGGGTACTTGGACACACTCTTCCCCTCTCGTTGCTATGCATCTCCTAGATAGACCTTGCGTGAGCGTAGGATTTCTTTTGAAATTGCATGCTACGTTTCCCAACAGCAACAATAATTTGTTTACCCACCGCATGCTTTTTGGTCGAGACATAAGCCTCTACTGAAAACTATGGCCCCTGGGTCTACTTTTATCATGTATAAAATCCAAAAATACCTTGCTGCAATTTATTTATCATTATTTTATTTTGTGTTTTATTTGGTCTATCTATCACTACGAGATTTGATCCTTGCAAATAACCGCCGAGGTGATTGACAACCCCCTTGACCGCGTTGGGTGCAAGTATTTGCTCTTTTGTGTGTAGGTGTTGTTAACGAGGTTTCACGTCGTTCTCCTACTGGGTTGATAACCTTGATTCTTAATTGAGGAAAATACTTATCTCTACTGTACTATATCATCCTCTCCTCTTCGAGGAAATCCCAATGCAGCTCACAAGTAGGACCGGGTAAAACATTGTGTCCCTCTTTATCCTGTTACCATTAAGCCAAGATCACCAACTCGGAACCCCCTACTCGAGATCCACCGGATTCAACTCCGACACCACCCAACTATGTAGCATATTGATTTCGTTGAGCTTCATAATGTTGCTCTTCGGTTTGATATTCTGGTGGATGTACTTGACTAGCTGTAGCAATATTGATAATAGCCCAGTGACACTATTATATGTGTGTGTGGGGGGGATACATGGGAGCACTCACAAGAGAAAAATATTCACCAATGGTAAAACCCAAGGTACGTGCTTGGATATGGCTTCCAATATTTGATGGTGTCAGTCTAAATTGGGAGTGAATGGTAAGATCTTGGTTTCTGACCGTGTTTGTGACAATATTGTAGGTCAATAATGGAGGTGCAAGTAAAACTTTTGTTACTCGAGGAATGCCCATAATAGGTACAATAATTTGTAAATCAAATGCAACAGTAAGATTCCTGGTGATTTGAGGAACAATATGCATGACAATATTAGATATAGTAATATGGGGTGAAGAGAGAGAGAGATAGGTATGGGTATAGCGACAAACAAAGGAACGATTCTCTATGGAGTAACTGCCTCGGACTTCTAAACATTGGGTGTGGTATTCAACACAATTAACTTTAGTGTTTTTGAATCTCAGCATTCATATCAGACATTTTTTTGTTCAAACTTAGGCATGGTAACCATCTCAGATCTCATGTGATTCACTTTGATATGCAAGTCCTTCAGTTCAAACAACTTAGCCTATAGTTTAGACACTTCTCCTTCTAATCTATCCACCGTGATCTGAACCTTGGTGCATGTGTCTGCCATCACAGATCAGATCGGTGCGAGAGACAAGCTATCAATCTCTTCCGAAAATACTTTGATCTAGACCCATCTCCCTTGAGAACGAGCACAAGCAACGGGAATTCTAAAGTAAAACTCAACCTGCTCGCACGAACTCAAGCCATTAATAACACACAAATCAACGTCAGAGACACATGAATCTTACCAGTAGGGGGAGTTGAAGGAAATATGCCCTAGAGGCAATAATAAAGTTATTATTTATTTCCTTATTTCATGATAAATTTTTATTATTCATGCTAGAATTGTATTAACCGGAAACTTAGTACATGTGTCAATACATAGACAAAACATATTGTCGCTAGTATGCCTCTACTAGACTAGCTCGTTAATCAAAGATGGTTATCTTTCCTAACCATAGACATGTGTTGTCATTTGATGAACGGGATCACAACATCAGGAGAATGATGTGATTGACATGACCCATCCGTTAACTTAGCATTATGATCATTTCAGTTTCATTGCTACTGCTCTCTTCATGACTTATACATGTACCTCAGACTATGAGATTATGCAACTCCCGAATACCGGAGGAACACTTTGTGTGGTACCAAACATCATAACGTAAATGGGTGATTATAAAAGTGCTCTACAGGTGTCTCCAAAGGTGTTTGTTGGGTTGGCATAGATCGAGATTAGGATTTGTCACTCCGTGTTTCAGAGAGGTATCTCTGGGCCCTCTCGGTAATACTCATCACTATAAGCCTTGCAAGCATTGTAAGTAATGAGTTAGTCGCGGAATGAAGTATTACGGAAACGAGTAAAGAGACTTGCTGGTAACAAGATTGAACTAGGTATGATGATATCGATGATTGAATCTCGGGCAAGTAACATACTGATGACAAAGGGAACAACGTATATTGTTATGCGGTTCGACCGATAAAGATCTTCGTAGAAAATGTAGGAACCAATATGAGCATCCAGGTTCCACTATTGGTTATTGACCGGAGATGTGTTTCAATCATGTCTACATAGTTCTCAAACCCGTAGGGTTCGCACGCTTAACGTTCGATGACAATCTGTATTATGAGTTATGTGATTTGATGACCGAAGTTTGTTCGGAGTCCTGGATGAGATCACAGATGTGACGAGGAGTCTCGAAATGGTCGAGACGTAAAGATCAATATATTAGAAGGCTATATTCGGACATCGGGAAGGTTCCGAGTGATTCGGGTATTTTTCGGAGTACCGGGGAGTTACGGGAATTCACCGGGAGAAGTAATGGACCTTATTGGGACTTTAGTGGAGAGAGGGGAGAAGGGCCAGGAGGTGGCGCGCACCTCCCCCGTGCCCAAACCGAATTGGACAAGGGGTGGGGGTGCAGCCCCCCTTTCCTTCTCCCTCTCCCTCTCTTTCCTTCTCTCCTACTCCGAATAGGAAAGGGAATCCTACTAGGACTTGGGAGTCCTAGTAGGACTCCTTATGCTTGGCACTCCCCCTAGGCCGGCTGCCTCCTCCCTCCCTCCTTTATATACGGGGGAGGGGAGCACCCCAAGGACACACAAATTGATCAAGTTGATCTTTTAGCCGTGTGTGGTGCCCCCCTCCACATATTTCCACCTCGGTCATATCGTCGTAGTGCTTATGCGAAGCCCTGCGCCGGTAACTTCATCATCACCGTCACCACGCCGTCGTGCTGACGGAACTCTCTCTCGGCCTCAGCTGGATCTAGAGTTCGAGGGATGTCACCGAGCTGAACGTGCAGATCGCGGAGGTGTCGTGCGTTCGGTACTTGATCGGTTGGATCGCGAAGACATTCGACTACATCAACCGTGTTACTTAACGCTTCCGCTTTCGGTCTACGAGGGTATGTGGACACACTCTGCCCCTCGTTGCTATGCATCACCTAGATAGATCTTACGTGATCGTAGGAAAATTTGAAATTACCGCGTTCCCCAACAGGAGTATCTCCAAGCAACCTTCTCAGACTCGTTGATTTGTGCCCGAATGATTTTCGTGCCACCAATTCCATTGCCATCTTGTACTCCATCTCTGCCGCGAATAGGGAGGGATAGGAGGGATTGTACGAGAACCAAAAACCTTGTCCTTTGTTGTTTTATTTTGCTGTCGGTATGCTGCCGCCGACGATCAATTGAGGCTCTAAGACCTTTGTGAGAATTGATTCGATGGAAATCCATGGATCTGCACTAAAATCAACAAGAACAAGCGATTTGGGGAAGAAATCAAGGCTTTCGATTAAGGAAATCACTCACAGATGCCCCGTCTTACAAGGGAGGTAGCTAGCTCTACTCTAGATATGGGAATAGTAAATTACAACTTAAGCCCTGTTTGATAGCTCTGCATTTTCTAAGTATTTTACAAATACTACAGTTTTTAGGATTGCTATGGTTTTAATTACTTTGAGCTGTTTGACAACCACTAAAAACTATGGTATTAATACTACAGTTTTTTCAATACTATGGTATTTTCTATATTTTAGAAAAAGAACCTCAGACCTCTTTTTTTTAAACTGAGCACGCTAAAAGAACGAGCTCGAGCGAACATGGACAGGTCAAGGAACAGCAGTATAGTGCGGTGCGAACTGCCATGGTTGATGGGGCGGAGCAAGTTGCCAGACTAGTCTCTTTCTATTGCGACAACTACCTCGATGGCAACACGGATGAAGGCCAAGTTGTTTCAGTAACGAGCAGCTTTGCCGCATGATCCACTGTCGGCACCGTCGTATTGTGGAGCTTTAGGTCGTGCCAGCATGCGCAGATCCTGGTGAACTCAACGCGGAAGAAAACCAAGCTGCTCCGGGCAACATGCCTCCTCCTATTTGTTACTTTGGAAGTGTAACACCGAGATTGTGCATGGTGCATTTAGTTTGCCATTCAGTTAGTGCATGATCGCACGTCTGTGATCTGTGCATGGTCGTTCATCAGTTAGCAGGTGTCTAGCTAGCTCAACGCACAGTTCAAAACAACTTCAAACGACTCTTGCCAAACAGGTCCACAATATTCTAAATACTTCAAAACACTCTGTTATGGTAAAGCCATGATATTGTGCACCTACGAAAAAAATTACTTTAGTTTTCAATACTTTGGTTTTTATAATACTTTGTTATAAAACTTGGCCTTAGGGTTTCCCGAATGGGGTTAAGCTATAAATAGCCGAACCAGAATTACGACGGTAAAACAACTAGCAGTAATAAACAGTGACTTGGTTTAAAGAGAAAGGTAACCGACGGCGAGGTCCATCAGAGACCTCCAATTCCACTTGTGAGTCATTGGTCGATCTGAGCTATACTTTAATTGAAACGTTCTCTTCAACAAATTTTTTCTCGAATACGCACAAGCATGCGTATCATTCATTAAAGGAGAGGGGGAAAGACTCCCCAAAGTCTTAATTACATGAGATATTTACATGCCGGTTTTCCGACACCACCCACACCCTCACGGCTCACTATCTCCTATGTTACTTCCTCCCACCCGGCTACCTCTACCCCATCCATCTCTCTTCCAGCGCCCTTTTGGAACAGCCCCGCCTTGTCCCACAATGTGGCCTCCTCCGTAATTCTTTGTCGTACTCTTGATAAGGAGGGCGTAGCTCCGTTGAATACAATGTCATTCCTATGCCTCCAGATCATCCACATTATCAAGAGGCATTTCGCTCTCCTCGCTTTCCTGTTGTGCCTAGTAGATTCTTCTTGTCGGAGACACCAAGCCCTGGGTGTCTCTATGATTTGGGTCCTGAGAGCAACTCCAATGGGGCGACCCATTTCGTCCGCCCGCGTCCGTTTGGGTCGGCGCGGACAAAAGTGACGGCCCAACGCGCCGACCCAAACGGACGCGCGCCCGTTTTTAGTCCACGGGCGACCCATTCCAGGCCCAATTTTGAGCCGTATTTGCGTCGGCGCGGACACGAGACGGACGCGCGCGCGCCTACTCCTCTCCCCGGGCCCGCTTGTTAGTGGCAGCCACCACCATTTCCCCCCATTTTCCCCAAAAACACTCTCGCCCGCGCGCGCCCCCGCCCCCAACCAGCCATGGAGGACGACCTCGACCTCGACCTCGACGCCGGCGCCGGCCTCGCCTCCCTTGCCTCGTCCGGTGCCGTCGCCCCCTCCGGGAAAGGCAAGCCTCGTGCCCCGCGCAAGACCGCCGCGGCGGCCAAGCCGAAGAAGGCGCTGACGCCCGGACAACGAGCAAGGGAGTCGACCAAGAGGAAGGGCTGGAGGCACGCCTCGGATGCGAGGGATGAGGCCGCTGCGCAGGCCGCCGCTGTCGCCGCGCCGCAGTAGGAGTTCACCAACGCCCGCGTCGCCACGGCAACGAGGAAGGCGCTCTACATGCTTGGGGTAAACCCTAGCCAGCACGGCCTCGTCCAAGCCACCGTTACCGCTGCCAGCACCGGCTCGTCGGCGTTTCCTTGGATGGTGATGCCGGACTCACCCCGCGCATCGGCTTGCAACCCGGTCCCTGGCTTCCACGTTTACCCGCAGGCCTCCTGTTGGGGAACGTAGTCATTTCAAAAAATTTCCTACGCACACGCAAGATCATGGTGATGCATAGCAACGAGAGGGGAGAGTGTTGTCCATGTACCCTCGTAGACCGTAAGCGGAAGCGTTATGACAACGCGGTTGATGTAGTCGTACATCTTCACGATTCGACCGATCCAAGCACCGAACGTACGGCACCTCCGAGTTCAGCACACGTTCAACTCGATGACGATCCCTGGACTCCGATCCAGCAGGGTGTCGGGGATGAGTTCCGTCAGCACGACGGCGTGGTGACGATGATGATGTTCTATCGACGCAGGGCTTCGCCTAAGCACCGCAACAATATGACCGAGGTGGAATACGGCGGAGGGGGGCACCGCACACGGCTAAGGAACGATCACGAAGATCAACTTGTGTGTCATGGGATGCCCCCCTGCCCCCCGTATATAAAGGAGCAAGGGGGAGGGGGCGGCCGGCCAAGGGAGGGTGCGCCAGGGAGGAGTCCTACTCCCACCGGGAGTAGGACTCCCTCCTTTCCTAGTCCAACTAGGAGAGGGGAAGGAAGGGAAGTAGAAGGAGAAGGAAGGAGAGGGAGGAAAAGGAGGAAAGGGGGCCCGGCCCCGTAGTCCAATTCGGTTTGGGCTAAGGGGGGCACGCGCCCTGCCTCCTCTCTTCCACCACTTGGCCCATGAGGCCCATTGCTTCTTCCTCGTATTCCCGTAACTCCCGGGTACCCCCGAAAATACCCGAATCACTCGGAACCTTTCCGAACTCCAAATATAGTCGTCCAATATATCGATCTTTACGTCTTGACCATTTCGAGACTCCTCGTCATGTCCCCGATCTCATACGAGACTCCTAACTCCTTCGGTACATCAAAACTCATAAACTCATAATATAACTGTCATCGAAACCTTAAGCGTGCGGACCCTACGGGTTCGAGAACAATGTATACATGACCGAGACACGTCCCCGGTCAATAACCAATAGCGGAACCTGGATGATCATATTGGCTCCCACATATTCTACGAAGATCTTTATCGGTCAGACCGCATAACAACATACGTTGTTCCCTTTGTCATCGGCATGTTACTTGCCCGAGATTCGATCGTCGGTATCTCAATACCTAGTTCAATCTCGTTACCGGCAAGTCTCTTTACTCGTTCCATAATACACCATCCCGCAACTAACTCATTAGTTGCAATGCTTGCAAGGCTTAAGTGATGTGTATTACCGAGAGGGCCCAGAGATACCTCTCCAACAATGGAGTGACAAATCCTAATCTCGAAATACGCCAACCCAAGATGTACCTTTGGAGACACCTGTAGAGCTCCTTTATAATCACCCAATTACGTTGTGACGTTTGGTAGCACACAAAGTATTCCTACGGTAAACGGGAGTTGCGTAATCTCATAGTCATAGAAACATGTATAAGTCATGAAGAAAGCAATAGCAACATACTAAACGATCAAGTGCTAAGCTAACGGAATGGGTCATGTCAATCACACCATTCTCCTAATGATGTGATCCCGTTAATGAAATGACAACACATGTCTATGGTTAGGAAACATAACCATCTTTGATTAATGAGCTAGTCAAGTAGAGGCATACTAGTGACGTTATGTTTGTCTATGTATTCACACATGTATCATGTTTCCGGTTAATACAATTCTAGCATGAATAATAAACATTTATCATGATATAAGGAAACAAATAATAACTTTATTATTGCCTCTAGGGCATATACTTCACCTCCCGCCTCTCCGGGGAGTGCTCACCCCGCGCATCAGCTTGCAACCCGGTCGCGCCTTCCACGCCCGCGCCCGCGCCCGCACCCGCGCCCGCGCCCCCACCCGTGCCCATCAACCTCAACGCCACCCCAGTGGTTGGTGGCTCGTCGTCCGGCGGCACGAGGAAACGCGCGCGACAGGCGCCGGCCGGCGGTTTCCTGGACGCCCGTAACCTGTTCGAGGAAATGCCATCCGCCATCGACGAGGACTACATGCAACACCTCATCTTCGAGGGTGGTGCGCCGGGCACTGGCTACGATCCCGAGGAGACACAAAGCCAGGACAGCCGCGGGGCGTTCACGCCGGCCGCTGGCTATGATCCTGGTCAGGCGGCCTTCATGCGTGATCAGGTCGACATCGACCTGGACGGCTTCCCCCTCGACCACGAGTTCCCGGACGACTATGGGCTAGAGGAAGAGGACGAGTGCGACATTGAAGTGGAGCCTTTGTTCGAGGATGAGCTCGCCAACCAAACCGCCGGTCCTAAGCCGAAGCGCAAGAGCAAGCGCACGAAGGCGTACACAGCTGCCGAGGACAAGCTTCTTTGCGAGTGTTGGCGAGACACTGGACAAGACCCAAAGACGGGCGCCGAGCAAAAGCATTCAACCTTTTGGACTCGTGTGCACCGCGAGTTTCATGAGCGCAAGAAGTTTCCACCTTACCAATTTGTGAGCACGCGCGGGTGGGTCTCCATTGTTGGGGAACGTAGCAGAAATTCAAAATTTTCCTACGTGTCACCAAGATCTATCTATGGAGAAACTAGCTACGAGTAGAAGGAGAGTGCATCTACATACCCTTGTAGATCGCTAAGCGGAAGCGTTCAAGTGAACGGGGTTGATGAAGTCGTACTCGTCGTGATTCAAATCACCGATGATCAAGTGCCGAACGCACGGCACCTCCGCGTTCAACACACGTACAGCCCGGTGACGTATCCCACGCCTTGATCCAGCAAGGAGAGAGGGAGAGGTTGAGGAAGACTCCATCCAGCAGCAGCACAACAGCGTGGTGGTGGTGGAGGAGCGTGGCAATCCTGCAGGGCTTCGCCAAGCACCGCGGGAGAGGAGGAGTACTTGTGAGAGGGGGAGGGCTGCGCCAGAACTTCGTCTTAAGCTCCCATGCGTCTCCCCACTATATATAGGGGTGGAGGGGCTGGTTTCTTGCCCTCCAAGTCCATTGGGGCGTTGGCCAAGGTGGGAGGAAAGAAATCCCATCATTTCCTTCCCCACCGATTGTTATCCCCCCTTTTTAGGGATCTTGATCTTATCCCTTCGGGATATGATCTTCTTACTTCTAAGGGGGGATCTTGGTGCGCCTTGACCAGGGGTGTGGAGCCTTGCCCTCACTACCCACGTTCATGTGGGTCCCCCCATGCAGGTGGGCCCCACTCCGGAACCTTCTAGAACCTTCCCGGTACAATACCGAAAAATCCCGAACATTTTCTGGTGGCCAAAATAGGACTTCCCATATATAAATCTTTACCTCCGGACCATTCCGGAACTCCTCGTGACGTCCGGGATCTCATCCGGGACTCCGAACAACATTCGGTAACCACATGCAAACTTCCTTTATAACCCTAGCGTCATCGAACCTTAAGTGTGTAGACCCTACGGGTTCGGGAGACATGCAGACATGACCGAGACGTTCTCCGGTCAATAACCAACAGCGGGATCTGGATACCCATGATGGCTCCCACATGTTCCACGATGATCTCATCGGATGAACCACGATGTCAAGGACTTAATCAATCCCGTATTCAATTCCCTTTGTCTATCGGTATGTTACTTGCCCGAGATTCGATCGTCGGTATACCGATACCTTGTTCAATCTCGTTACCGGCAAGTCACTTTACTCGTTCCGTAACACATCATCCCGTGATCAACTCCTTGGTCACATTGCGCATATGATGATGTCCTACCGAGTGGGCCCAGAGATACCTCTCCGTTTACACGGAGTGACAAATCCCAGTCTCGATCCGCATAAAACAATAGATACTTTCGGAGATACCTGTAGTGCACCTTTATAGTCACCCAGTTACGTTGTGACATTTGATACACCAAAAACACTCCTACGGTATCCAGGAGTTACACGCTCTCATGGTCGAAGGAAGAGATACTTGACATTGGCAAAGCTCTAGCAAATGAACTACACGATCTTTTGTGCTAGTCTTAGGATTGGGTCTTGTCCATCACATCATTCTCCTAATGATGTGATCCCGTTATCAACGACATCCAATGTCCATAGCCAGGAAACCATGACTATCTGTTGATCACAACGAGCTAGTCAACTAGAGGCTCACTAGGGACATATTGTGGTCTATGTATTCACACGTGTATTACGATTTCCGAATAATACAATTATAGCATGAATAAAAGACAATTATCATGAACAAGGAAATATAATAATAATACTTTTATTATTGCCTCTAGGGCATATTTCCAACAGTCTCCCACTTGCACTAGAGTCAATAATCTAGTTCACATCGCCATGTGATTAACACTCACAGGTCACATCGCCATGTGACTAACACCCAAGAGTTTACTAGAATCAGTAGTCTAGTTCACATCACTATGTGATTAATACTCAATGAGTTTTAGGTTTGATCATGTTGCTTGTGAGAGAGGTTTTAGTCAACGGGTCCGAACCTTTCAGATTCGTGTGTGTTTTACAAATCTCTATGTCATCTCCTAGATGTAGCTACCACGCTCTATTTGGAGCTAATCCAAATAACTGTTCTACTTGGAGCTATTCTAAATTGTTGCTCCATTATATGTATCCGGTATCTCTACTCAGAGCTATCCGGATAGATGTCAAGCTTGCATCGACGTAACCCTTTACGACGAACTCTTTTACCACCTCCATAATCGAGAAAAATTCCTTAGTCCACTAATTTCTAAGGATAACTTTGACCGCTGTCCTGTGATCCATTCTTGGATCACTCTTGTACCCCTTGACTGACTCATGGCAAGGCACACTTCAGGTGTGGTACTCAGCATGGCATACTGTAGAGCCTACGTCTAAAGTATAGGGGACGACCTTCGTCCTTTCTCTCTTTTCTGCCGTGGTCGAGCTTTAAGTCCTAACTTCGTACCTTACAACTCAGGCAAGAACTCCTTCTTTGACTGGTCCATCTTGAACACCTTCAAGATCATGTCAAGGTATGTGCTCATTTGAAAGTATTATTAAGCATTTTGATCTATCCTTATAGATCTTGATGCTCAATGTTCAAGTAGCTTAATCCAGGCTTTCCATTGAAAAACACTTTCAAAATAACCCTATATGCTTTCCAGAAATTCTACGTCATTTCTGATCAACAATATGTCAACAACATATACTCATCAGAAATTCTATAGTGCTCCCACTCACTTCTTTGGAAATACAAGTTTCTCGTAAACTTTGTACAAACCCAAAATCTTTGATCATCATCAAAGCACACATTCCAACTCCGAGATGCTCACTCCAGTCCTTAGAACGATTGCTGGAGCTTTGCATACTTATTAGCATCTTTTGGGATTGACAAAACCTTCCGGTTGTATCACATACAACCTTTCCTCAAGTATAACGTCGAGGAAACAATGTTTTGACATCCTATCTGCAAGATTTCATCAATCATGCAGTAACTGCTAATCCAATTCCAACAGACTCTTAGCATCGCTACGAGTGAGAAAACCTCATCGTAATCAACTCCTTGAACTTGTCGGAAAATATCTTAACGATAAGTCGAGCTTTCTTAATGGTAATTCTTACCATCATTGTCTGTCTTCCTTTTAAAATCCATCCGTACCCAATGGCCTTACGACCATCAAGTATTTCTTCCAAAGTCATGGATCCGTTCTCGGATTTTATGGCCTCGAGCCATTTATCGGAATCCGGGCCCACCATTGCTTCTCCATAGCTCGTAGGTTCATTGTTGTCCAGCAACATGACTTCCAAGACAGGATTACGTACCACTCTGATGTAGTACGTATCCTTGTCATCCCACGAGGTTTGGTAGTGACTTGATCCGAAGTTTCATGATCAACATCACAAGCTTCCACTTCAATTGGTGTAGGTGCCACAGGAACAACTTCCTGTGCCCTGCCACACACTAGTTGAAGAGACGGTTCAATAACCTCATCAAGTTTCCACCATCCTCCCACTCAATTCTTTCGAGAGAAACTTTTCCTCGAGAAAGGACCCGATTCAAGAAACAATCCATATTGCTTTCGGATCTGAATTAGGAGGTATACCCAACTGTTTTGGGTTTCCTATGAAGATGCATTTTATCCGCTTTGGGTTCGAGCTTATCAACCTGAAACTTTTTCATATAAGCGTCGCAGCCCCAAACTTTTAAGAAACGACAACTTAGGTTTCTCTAAACCATAATTCATACGGTGTCATCTCAACGGAATTACATGGTGCCCTATTTAAAGTGAATGTGGTTGTCTCTAATGCCTAACCCATGAACGATAGTGGTAATTTGATAAGAGACATCATGGTACGCACCATATCCAATAGGGTGCAACTATGATGTTCGGACACACCATCACACTATGGTGTTCCAGGCGGTATTAATTATGAAACAATTTCCACAATGTCTTAATTGTGTGCCAAAACTCGTAACTCAGATATTCATCTCTATGATCGTATCATAGACATTTTATCCTCTTGTCACAATGATCTTCTACTTCACTCTGAAATTACTTGAACCATTCAATAATTCAGAGTTGTGTTTCATCAAGTAAATATTCTCAACATCTACTCGAATCATCTATGAAGTAAGAACATAACGATATTCACTGCATGCCTCAGCATTTATTGGACTGCACACATCAAAATGTGTTACTTCCAACAAGTTGCTATCTTGTTCCATCTTATTGAAACCGAGGCTTTTCAGTCATCTTGCCTATGTGGTATGATTTGCATATCTCAAGTGATTCAAAATCAAGTGAGTCCGAACGGTCCATTTGCATGGAGTTTCTTCATGCATATACACCAATAGACATGGTTCGCATGTCTCAAACTTTTCAAAAACGAGTGAGTCCAAAGATCCATCAACATGGAGCTTCTTCATGCGTTTTATACCATTATGACTTACATGGCAGTGCCACAAGTAAGTGGTACTATCATTACTATCTTATATCTTTTGGCATGAAAATGTGTATCACTACGATCGAGATTCAATAAACCATTCATTTTAGGTGTAAGACCATTGAAGGTATTATTCAAATAAACAGAGTAACCATTATTCTCCTTAAATGAATAACCGTATTGCGATAGACATAATCCAATCATGTCTATGCTCAACGCAAACACCAATCTCGGTGGTAGAGGGAGCGTGCGATGCTTGATCATATCAACCTTGGAAACACTTCCAACATATATCGTCAGCTCACCTTTAGCTAGTCTCCGTTTATTCCGTAGCCTTTTATTTCGAGTTACTAACACTTAGCAACCGAACCGGTATCTTATACCCTGGTGCTACTAGGAGTACTAGTAAAGTACACATTAACATAATGTATATCCAATATACTTCTATCGACCTTGCCAGCCTTCTCATCTACCAAGTATCTAGGGTAATTCTGCTCTAGTGACTGTTCCCCTTATTACAGAAGCACTTAGTCTCGGGTTTGGGTTCAACCTTGGGTTTCTTCACTGGAGCAGCAGCTGATTTGCCGTTTCATGAAGTATCCCTTCTTGCCCTTGCCCTTCTTGAAACTAGTGGTTTCACCAACCATCAACAATTGATGCTCCTTCTTGATTTCTACTTTCGCGGTGTCAAACATCGTGAATACCTCAAGGATCATCTTATTTATCCCTGATATGTTATAGTTCATCACGAAGCTCTAGCAGCTCGGTGGCAATGACTTTGGGGAAACATCACTATCTCATCTGGAAGATCAACTCCCACTCGATTCAAGTGATTGTTGCACTCAGACAATCTGAGCACAAGCTCAACGATTGAGCTTTTCTCCCTTAGTTTGCAGGCTAAGAAAATTGTCGGAGGTCTCATACCTCTTGACATGGGCACGAGCCTGAAATCCCAATTTCAGCCCTCGAAGCATCTCATATGTTTCGCGATGTTTCGAAAACGTCTTTCGTGCCTCAACTCTAAACCGTTTAACTGAACTATCACGTAGTTATCAAGACGTGTATGTCCGATGTTCACAACATCCACAAACGACGTTTGGGGTTCAGCACACTGAGCGGTGCATTAAGGACATAAGCTTTCTACTGATCGCATAATCGCTACTATCAACTTTCAACTATAATTTTCTCTAGGAACATATCTAAACAGTAGAACTATAGCGCGAGCTACGACATAATTTGCAAAAGGTCTTTTGACTATGTTCAGGATAATTAAGCTCATCTTATGAACTCCCACTTAGATAGACATCCCTCTGGTCATCTAAGTGATCACATGATCCGAGTCAACTAGGCCGTGTCCGATCATCACGTGAGACGGACTAGTCATCATCGGTGAACATCTTCATGTTGATCGTATCTACTATACGACTCATGCTCGACCTTTCGGTCTCCGTGTTCCGAGGCCATGTCTGTACATGCTAGGCTCGTCAAGTTAACCCTAAGTGTTTTCGCGTGTGTAAATCTGTCTTACACCCGTTGTATGTGAACGTAAGAATCCATCACACCCGATCATCACGTGGTGCTTAGAAGCGACGAACTGTAGCAACGGTGCACAGTTAGGGGAGAACACTTCTTGAAATTTGTGTAAGGGATCATCTTATTTACTACCGTCGTCCTAAGTAAACAAGATGCATAAACATAATAAACATCACATGCAATTATATAGTAGTGACATGATATGGCCAATATCATATAGCTCCATTGATCTCCATCTTCGGGGCTCCATGATCATCATCGTTACCGGCATGACACCATGATCTCCATCATCGTGTCTCCATGAAGTCGTCTCGCCAACTTATTACTTCTACTACTATGGCTACCGGTTAGCAATAAAGTAAAGTAATTACATGGCGTTGTTCAATGACACGCAGGTCATACAATAAATAAAGACAACTCCTAAGGCTCCTGCCGGTTGTCATACTCATCGACATGCAAGTCGTGAATCCTATTACAAGAACATGATCAATCTCGTACATCACATATCATTCATCACATTCTTGTTGGCCATATCACATCACATAGCATACCCTGCAAAAACAAGTTAGACGTCCTCTAATTGTTGTTGCATGTTTTACGTGGCTGCTATGGGTTTCTAGCAAGAACGTTTCTTACCTACGCAACACCACAACGTGATATGCCAATTGCTATTTACCCTTCATAAGGACCCTTTTCATCGAATCCGTTCCGACTAAAGTGGGAGAGACTGGCACCCGCTAGCCACCTTATGCACCAAGTGCATGTCAATCGGTGGAACCTGTCTCACGTAAGAGTACGTGTAAGGTCGGTCCGGGCCGCTTCATCCCACAATACCGTCGAAACAAGATTGGACTAGTAACGGTAAGCATATTGAACAAAATCAACGCCCACAACTACTTTGTGTTCTACTCGTGCAAAGAATCTACGCAATAGACCTAGCTCATGATGCCACTGTTGAGGAACGTAGCAGAAATTCAAAATTTTCCTACGTGTCACCAAGATCTATCTATGGAGAAACCAGCTACGAGTAGAAGGAGAGTGCATCTACATACCCTTGTAGATCGCTAAGTGGAAGCGTTCAAGTGAACGGGGTTGATGAAGTCGTACTCGTCGTGATTCAAATCACCGATGATCAAGTGCCGAACGCACGGCACCTCCGTGTTCAACACACGTACAGCCCGGTGACGTATCCCACGCCTTGATCCAGCAAGGAGAGAGGGAGAGGTTGAGGAAGACTCCATCCAGCAGCAGCACAACGGCGTGGTGGTGGTGGAGGAGCGTGGCAATCCTGCAGGGCTTCGCCAAGCACCGCGGGAGAGGAGGAGTACTTGTGAGAGGGGGAGGGCTGCGCCAGAACTTCGTCTTAAGCTCCCATGCGTCTCCCCACTATATATAGGGGTGGAGGGGCTGGTTTCTTGCCCTCCAAGTCCATTGGGGCGTTGGCCAAGGTGGGAGGAAAGAAATCCCATCATTTCCTTCCCCACCGATTGTTATCCCCCCTTTTTAGGGATCTTGATCTTATCCCTTCGGGATATGATCTTATTCCTTCTAAGGGGGGATCTTGGTGCGCCTTGACCAGGGGTGTGGGGCCTTGCCCCCACTACCCACGTTCATGTGGGTCCCTGAAGGAAATATGCCCTAGAGGCAATAATAAAGTTATTATTTATTTCCTTATAATCATGATAAATGTTTATTATTCATGCTAGAATTGTATTTACCGAAAACATAATACATGTGTGAATACATAGACAAACATAGTGTCACTAGTATGCCTCTACTTGACTAGCTCGTTAATCAAAGATGGTTATGTTTCCTAACCATGAACAATGAGTTGTTATTTGATTAACGAGGTCACATCATTAGTAGAATGATCTGATTGACATGACCCATTCCATTAGCTTAGCACCCGATCGTTTAGTATGTTGCTATTGCTTTCTTCATGACTTATACATGTTCCTATGACTATGAGATTATGCAACTCCCGTTTACCGGAGGAACACTTTGGGTACTAACAAACGTCACAACGTAACTGGGTGATTATAAAGGAGTACTACAGGTGTCTCCAATGGTCGATGTTGGGTTGGCGTATTTCGAGATTAGGATTTGTCACTCCGATTGTCGGAGAGGTATCTCTGGGCCCTCTCGGTAATACACATCACATAAGCCTTGCAAGCATTACAACTAATATGTTAGTTGTGAGATGATGTATTACGGAACGAGTAAAGAGACTTGCCGGTAACGAGATTGAACTAGGTATTGGATACCGACGATCGAATCTCGGGCAAGTAACATACCGATGACAAAGGGAACAACGTATGTTGTTATGCGGTCTGACCGATAAAGATCTTCGTAGAATATGTAGGAGCCAATATGGGCATCCAGGTCCCGCTATTGGTTATTGACCGGAGACGTGTCTCGGTCATGTCTACATTGTTCTCGAACCCGTAGGGTCCGCACGCTTAAGGTTACGATGACAGTTATATTATGAGTTTATGCATTTTGATGTACCGAAGGTTGTTCGGAGTCCCGGATGTGATCACGGACATGACGAGGAGTCTCGAAATGGTCGAGACATAAAGATTGATATATTGGAAGCCTATGTTTGGACATCGGAAGTGTTCCGGGTGAAATCGGGATTTTACCGGGTTACCGGGAGGTTACCGGAACCCCCCGGGAGCCATATGGGCCTTCATGGGCCTTAGTGGAAAGGAGAAAGGGGCAGCCCAAGGGGGCTGCGCGCCTCCCCCCTTCCCCTAGTCCTATTAGGACTAGGAGAGGTGGCCGGCCACCCCTCTCCCTCTTTCCCCCTTGGGAATCCTAGTTGGAATAGGATTGGGGGGGGGGAGTCCTACTCCCGGTAGGAGTAGGACTCCTCCTGCGCCCTCCTCCTTGGCCGGCGCCCCTCTCCCCCCTTGGCTCCTTTATATACTGAGGTAGAGGCACCCAAACACAAGTTGACACAAGTTGATCCACGTGATCTGTTCCTTAGCCGTGTGCGGTGCCCCCTGCCACCATATTCCTCGATAATACTGTAGCGGAGTTTAGGCGAAGCCCTGCTGCTGTAGTTCATCAAGATCGTCACCACGCCGTCGTGCTGACGGAACTCTTCCCCGACACTTTGCTGGATCGGAGTCCGGGGATCGTCATCGAGCTGAACGTGTGCTCGAACTCGGAGGTGCCGTAGTTTCGGTGCTTGATCGGTTGGATCGTGAAGACGTACGACTACTTCCTCTACGTCGTGTCATCGCTTCCGCAGTCGGTCTGTGTAGGGTACGTAGACAATACTCTCCCCCTCGTTGCTATGCATCACATGATCTTGCGTGTGCGTAGGAAATTTTTTGAAATTACTACGAAACCCAACAGTGGCATCCGAGCCTAGGTTATTTATGTTGATGTTATATGCACGAGTAGAACACAAGTGAGTTGTGGACGATACAAGTCATACTGCCTACCAGCATGTCATACTTTGGTTCGGCGGTATTGTTGGACGAGACGACCCGGACCAACCTTACGCGTACGCTTACGCGAGACCGGTTCCCTCGACGTGCTTTGCACAGAGATGGCTTGCGGGCGACTGCCTCTCCAACTTTAGTTGAACCAAGTATGGCTACGCCCGGTCCTTGCGAAGGTTAAAACGGAGTCTATTTGACAAACTATCGTTGTGGTTTTGATGCGTAGGTGAGATTGGTTCTTACTTAAGCCCGTAGCAGCCACGTAAAACATGCAACAACAAAGTAGAGGACGTCTAACTTGTTTTTGCAGGGCATGTTGTGATGTGATATGGTCAAGGCATGATGCTGAATTTTATTGTATGAGATGATCATGTTTTGTAACCGAGTTATCGGCAACTGGCAGGAGCCATATGGTTGTCGCTTTATTGTATGCAATGCAATCGCGATGTAATGCTTTACTTTATTACTAAACGGTAGTGATAGTCGTGGAAGCATAAAGATTGGCGAGACGACAACGATGCTACGATGGAGATCAAGGTGTCGCGCCGGTGACGATGGTGATCATGACGGTGCTTCGGAGATGGAGATCACAAGCACAAGATGATGATGGCCATATCATATCACTTATATTGATTGCATGTGATGTTTATCTTTTTATGCATCTTATCTTGCTTTGATTGACGGTAGCATTATAAGATGATCTCTCACTAAATTATCAAGAAGTGTTCTCCCTGAGTATGCACCGTTGCCAAAGTTCGTCGTGCCCAGACACCACGTGATGATCGGGTGTGATAAGCTCTACGTCCATCTACAACGGGTGCAAGCCAGTTTTGCACACGCAGAATACTCAGGTTAAACTTGACGAGCCTAGCATATGCAGATATGGCCTCGGAACACGGAGACCGAAAGGTCGAGCGTGAATCATATAGTAGATATGATCAACATAACGATGTTCACCATTGAAAACTACTCCATCTCACGTGATGATCGGTCATGGTTTAGTTGATTTGGATCACGTGATCACTTAGAGGATTAGAGGGATGTCTATCTAAGTGGGAGTTCTTTAGTAATATGATTAATTGAACTTAAAATTTATCATGAACTTAGTCCCTGATAGTATCTTGCTTGTTTATGTTGATTGTAGATAGATGGCTCGTGCTGTTGTTCCGTTAAATTTTAATGCGTTCCTTGAGAAAGCAAAGTTGAAAGATGATGGTAGCAATTACACGGACTGGGTCCGTAACTTGAGGATTATCCTCATTGCTGCACAGAAGAATTACGTCCTGGAAGCACCGCTGGGTGCCAGGCCTGCTGCTGGAGCAACACCAGATGTTGTGAACGTTTGGCAGAGCAAAGCTGATGACTACTCGATAGTTCAGTGTGCCATGCTTTACGGCTTAGAATCGGGACTTCAACGACGTTTTGAACGTCATGGAGCATATGAGATGTTCCAGGAGTTGAAATTAATATTTCAAGCAAATGCCCGAATTGAGAGATATGAAGTCTCCAATAAGTTCTATAGCTGCAAGATGGAGGAGAACAGTTCTGTCAGTGAGCATATACTCAAAATGTCTGGGTACAATAATCACTTGATTCAATTGGGAGTTAATCTTCCGGATGATTGCGTCATTGACAGAATTCTCCAATCACTGCCACCAAGCTACAAGAGCTTCGTGATGAACTATAATATGCAAGGGATGAACAAGACTATTCCCGAGCTCTTCGCAATGCTGAAAGCTGCGGAGGTAGAAATCAAAAAGGAGCATCAAGTGTTGATGGTTAACAAAACCACTAGTTTCAAGAAAAAGGGCAAAGGAAAGAAGAAAGGGAACTTCAAGAAGAACAGCAAGCCAGTTGCTGCTCAAGAGAAGAAACCCAAGTCTGGACCTAAGCCTGAAACTGAGTGCTTCTACTGCAAGCAGACTGGTCACTGGAAGCGGAACTGCCCCAAGTATTTGGCGGATAAGAAGGATGGCAAGGTGAACAAAGGTATATATGATATACATGTTATTGATGTGTACCTTACTAGAGCTCGCAGTAGCACCTGGGTATTTGATACTGGTTCTGTTGCTAATATTTGCAACTCGAAACAGGGACTACAGAATAAGCGGGCACTGGCAAAGGACGAGGTGACGATGCGCGTGGGAAACGGTTCCAAAGTCGATGTGATCGCGGTCGGCACGCTACCTCTACATCTACCTTCGGGATTAATATTAGACCTAAATAATTGTTATTTGGTGCCAGCGTTGAGCATGAACATTATATCTGGATCTTGTTTAATGCGAGACGGTTATTCATTTAAATCAGAGAATAATGGTTGTTCTATTTATATGAGTAATATCTTTTATGGTCATGCACCCTTGAAGAGTGGTCTATTCTTATTGAATCTCGATAGTAGTAATACACATATTCATAATGTTGAAACCAAAAGATGCAGAGTTGATAATGAAAGTGCAACTTATTTGTGGCACTGTCGTTTAGGTCATATCGGTGTAAAACGCATGAAGAAACTCCATACTAATGGACTTTTGGAACCACTTGATTATGAATCACTTGGTACTTGCGAACCGTGCCTCATGGGCAAGATGACTAAAACACCGTTCTCCGGTACTATGGAGAGAGCAACAGATTTGTTGGAAATCATACATACCGATGTATGTGGTCCGATGAATATTGAGGCTCGTGGCGGATATCGTTATTTTCTCACCTTCACAGATGATTTGAGCAGATATGGATATATCTACTTAATGAAGCATAAGTCTGAAACATTTGAAAAGTTCAAAGAATTTCAGAGTGAAGTTGAAAATCATCGTAACAAGAAAATAAAGTTTCTACGATCTGATCGTGGAGGAGAATATTTGAGTTACGAGTTTGGTGTACATTTGAAAAACTGTGGAATAGTTTCACAACTCACGCCACCCGGAACACCACAGCGCAATGGTGTGTCCGAACGTCGTAATCGTACTTTACTAGATATGGTGCGATCTATGATGTCTCTTACAGATTTACCGCTATCATTTTGGGGTTATGCTTTAGAGACGGCCGCATTCACGTTAAATAGGGCACCATCAAAATCCGTTGAGACGACGCCTTATGAACTATGGTTTGGCAAGAAACCAAAGTTGTCGTTTCTTAAAGTTTGGGGCTGCGATGCTTATGTGAAAAAGCTTCAACCTGATAAGCTCGAACCCAAATCGGAGAAATGTGTCTTCATAGGATACCCAAAGGAAACTGTTGGGTACACCTTCTATCACAGATCCGAAGGCAAAACATTCGTTGCTAAGAATGGATCATTTCTAGAGAAGGAGTTTCTCTCGAAAGAAGTGAGTGGGAGGAAAGTGGAACTTGACGAGGTAACTGTACCTGCTCCCTTACTGGAGAGTAGTTCATCACAGAAAACTGTTTCAGTGACACCTACACCGGTTAGTGAGGAAGCCAATGATAATGATCATGAAACTTCAGATCAAGATACTACTGAACCTCGTAGATCAACCAGAGTAAGATCCGCGCCAGAGTGGTACGGTAATCCTGTTCTGGAAGTCATGCTACTAGATCATGATGAACCTACGAACTATGAAGAAGCGATGGTGAGCCCAGATTCCGCAAAGTGGCTTGAAGCCATGAAATCTGAGATGGGATCCATGTATGAGAACAAAGTATGGACTTTGGTTGACTTGCCCGATGATCGGCAAGCAATTGAGAATAAATGGATCTTTAAGAAGAAGACTGACGCTGATGGTAATGTTACTGTCTACAAAGCTCGACTTGTCGCAAAAGGTTTTCGGCAAGTTCAAGGGATTGACTACGATGAGACCTTCTCACCCGTAGCGATGCTTAAGTCCGTCCGAATCATGTTAGCAATTGCCGCATTTTATGATTATGAAATTTGGCAGATGGATGTCAAAACTGCATTCCTGAATGGATTTCTGGAAGAAGAGTTGTATATGATGCAACCGGAAGGTTTTGTCGATCCAAAGGGAACTAACAAAGTGTGCAAGCTCCAGCGATCCATTTATGGACTGGTGCAAGCCTCTCGGAGTTGGAATAAACGTTTTGATAGTGTGATCAAAGCATTTGGTTTTATACAGACTTTCGGAGAAGCCTGTATTTACAAGAAAGTGAGTGGGAGCTCTGTAGCATTTCTGATATTATATGTGGATGACATATTACTGATTGGAAATGATATAGAATTTCTGGATAGCATAAAGGGATACTTGAATAAAAGTTTTTCAATGAAAGACCTCGGTGAAGCTGCTTACATATTAGGCATTAAGATCTATAGAGATAGATCAAAACGCTTAATTGGACTTTCACAAAGCACATACCTTGACAAAATTTTGAAGAAGTTCAAAATGGATCAAGCAAAGAAAGGGTTCTTGCCTGTGTTACAAGGTGTGAAATTGAGTAAGACTCAATGCCCGACCACTGCAGAAGATAGAGAGAATATGAAAGATGTTCCCTATGCATCAGCCATAGGATCTATCATGTATGCAATGCTGTGTACCAGACCTGATGTATGCCTTGCTATAAGTTTAGCAGGGAGGTACCAAAGTAATCCAGGAGTGGATCACTGGACAGCGGTCAAGAACATCCTGAAATACCTGAAAAGGACTAAGGATATGTTTCTCGTATATGGAGGTGACAAAGAGCTCATCGTAAAAGGTTACGTTGATGCAAGCTTTGACACTGATCCGGACGATTCTAAATCGCAAACCGGATACGTGTTTACATTAAACGGTGGAGCTGTCAGTTGGTGCAGTTCTAAACAAAGCGTCGTAGCGGGATCTACATGTGAAGCGGAATACATAGCTGCTTCGGAAGCAGCAAACGAAGGAGTCTGGATGAAGGAGTTCATATCCGATCTAGGTGTCATACCTAGTGCATCGGGTCCAATGAAAATCTTTTGTGACAATACTGGTGCAATTGCCTTGGCAAAGGAATCCAGATTTCACAAAAGGACCAAACACATCAAGAGACGCTTCAACTCCATCCGGGATCTAGTCCAGGTGGGAGACATAGAGATTTGCAAGATACATACGGATCTGAATGTTGCAGACCCGTTGACTAAGCCTCTTCCACGAGCAAAACATGATCAGCACCAAGGCTCCATGGGTGTTAGAATCATTACAGTGTAATCTAGATTATTGACTCTAGTGCAAGTGGGAGACTGAAGGAAATATGCCCTAGAGGCAATAATAAAGTTATTATTTATTTCCTTATAATCATGATAAATGTTTATTATTCATGCTAGAATTGTATTTACCGGAAACATAATACATGTGTGAATACATAGACAAACATAGTGTCACTAGTATGCCTCTACTTGACTAGCTCGTTAATCAAAGATGGTTATGTTTCCTAACCATGAACAATGAGTTGTTATTTGATTAACGAGGTCACATCATTAGTAGAATGATCTGATTGACATGACCCATTCCATTAGCTTAGCACCCGATCGTTTAGTATGTTGCTATTGCTTTCTTCATGACTTATACATGTTCCTATGACTATGAGATTATGCAACTCCCGTTTACCGGAGGAACACTTTGGGTACTACCAAACGTCACAACGTAACTGGGTGATTATAAAGGAGTACTACAGGTGTCTCCAATGGTCGATGTTGGGTTGGCGTATTTCGAGATTAGGATTTGTCACTCCGATTGTCGGAGAGGTATCTCTGGGCCCTCTCGGTAATACACATCACATAAGCCTTGCAAGCATTACAACTAATATGTTAGTTGTGAGATGATGTATTACGGAACGAGTAAAGAGACTTGCCGGTAACGAGATTGAACTAGGTATTGGATACCGACGATCGAATCTCGGGCAAGTAACATACCGATGACAAAGGGAACAACGTATGTTGTTATGCGGTCTGACCGATAAAGATCTTCGTAGAATATGTAGGAGCCAATATGGGCATCCAGGTCCCGCTATTGGTTATTGACCGGAGACGTGTCTCGGTCATGTCTACATTGTTCTCGAACCCGTAGGGTCCGCACGCTTAAGGTTACGATGACAGTTATATTATGAGTTTATGCATTTTGATGTACCGAAGGTTGTTCGGAGTCCCGGATGTGATCACGGACATGACGAGGAGTCTCGAAATGGTCGAGACATAAAGATTGATATATTGGAAGCCTATGTTTGGACATCGGAAGTGTTCCGGGTGAAATCGGGATTTTACCGGGTTACCGGGAGGTTACCGGAACCCCCCGGGAGCCATATGGGCCTTCATGGGCCTTAGTGGAAAGGAGAAAGGGGCAGCCCAAGGGGGCTGCGCGCCTCCCCCCTTCCCCTAGTCCTATTAGGACTAGGAGAGGTGGCCGGCCACCCCTCTCCCTCTTTCCCCCTTGGGAATCCTAGTTGGAATAGGATTGGGGGGGGGAGTCCTACTCCCGGTAGGAGTAGGACTCCTCCTGCGCCCTCCTCCTTGGCCGGCGCCCCCTCCCCCCTTGGCTCCTTTATATACTGAGGTAGAGGCACCCCAAAGACAAGTGACACAAGTTGATCCACGTGATCTGTTCCTTAGCCGTGTGCGGTGCCCCCTGCCACCATATTCCTCGATAATACTGTAGCGGAGTTTAGGCGAAGCCCTGCTGCTGTAGTTCATCAAGATCGTCACCACGCCGTCGTGCTGACGGAACTCTTCCCCGACACTTTGCTGGATCGGAGTCCGGGGATCGTCATCGAGCTGAACGTGTGCTCGAACTCGGAGGTGCCGTAGTTTCGGTGCTTGATCGGTTGGATCGTGAAGACGTACGACTACTTCCTCTACGTCGTGTCATCGCTTCCGCAGTCGGTCTGCGTAGGGTACGTAGACAATACTCTCCCCCTCGTTGCTATGCATCACATGATCTTGCGTGTGCGTAGGAAATTTTTTGAAATTACTACGAAACCCAACAGTGGCATCCGAGCCTAGGTTATTTATGTTGATGTTATATGCACGAGTAGAACACAAGTGAGTTGTGGACGATACAAGTCATACTGCCTACCAGCATGTCATACTTTGGTTCGGCGGTATTGTTGGACGAGACGACCCGGACCAACCTTACGCGTACGCTTACGCGAGACCGGTTCCCTCGACGTGCTTTGCACAGAGATGGCTTGCGGGCGACTGCCTCTCCAACTTTAGTTGAACCAAGTATGGCTACGCCCGGTCCTTGCGAAGGTTAAAACGGAGTCTATTTGACAAACTATCGTTGTGGTTTTGATGCGTAGGTGAGATTGGTTCTTACTTAAGCCCGTAGCAGCCACGTAAAACATGCAACAACAAAGTAGAGGACGTCTAACTTGTTTTTGCAGGGCATGTTGTGATGTGATATGGTCAAGGCATGATGCTGAATTTTATTGTATGAGATGATCATGTTTTGTAACCGAGTTATCGGCAACTGGCAGGAGCCATATGGTTGTCGCTTTATTGTATGCAATGCAATCGCGATGTAATGCTTTACTTTATTACTAAACGGTAGTGATAGTCGTGGAAGCATAAGATTGGCGAGACGACAACGATGCTACGATGGAGATCAAGGTGTCGCGCCGGTGACGATGGTGATCATGACGGTGCTTCGGAGATGGAGATCACAAGCACAAGATGATGATGGCCATATCATATCACTTATATTGATTGCATGTGATGTTTATCTTTTTATGCATCTTATCTTGCTTTGATTGACGGTAGCATTATAAGATGATCTCTCACTAAATTATCAAGAAGTGTTCTCCCTGAGTATGCACCGTTGCCAAAGTTCGTCGTGCCCAGACACCACGTGATGATCGGGTGTGATAAGCTCTACGTCCATCTACAACGGGTGCAAGCCAGTTTTGCACACGCAGAATACTCAGGTTAAACTTGACGAGCCTAGCATATGCAGATATGGCCTCGGAACAC